>NC_046169.1:9466551-9514051 GCF_011064425.1 Rattus rattus
GGAGTATCAACAGGAAAAAGGCTAGGTTATACTTCTACTCCTCATATAATATTCAAACCTCCACTCAAAATAGGCTATTTAAACTCAGGGTAAGAGCTGTGGAGGTAAATAGCATGGCCTGGGGTGGTCAGTGCACTATCATGTGACAGTAAAAGCAGGAGCAGGACAGAGGTGCAGCTGGGCCTCGGGCTCACTCCTAGAATTCCAGCTCCCCGGATGTTAAGGTAGGAAAATGACAAGCTCCAGGCCAGCCTAAGCTACACAGTAAGACCATTTGAAGACAGCAGGCAGGAGCGCAGTGGTGTCTGAAGGAGAGCTCTGTTCTTAAGTGCACTGCTGTTACTGCAGAGGACCTGGGTTCAGCTCCTGGCATCCACACAGAGGCTCACGATCATCTGGAACCAAAGTTCCAGAGCATCCGACACCCTCTTCTGTCTTCCAAAACGTTAGGCATGCACATGGTGCACACACAGTCAGTCAAAACACTCATAAACATAAAATAAAATTAAATTTAAAAAATTATTATGTACAAATGCCAACAAACACATGAAAAGAGGCTGAGTACTGTTAGTCATAGAGAAATGCAAATCAAAACCACAACATTCCATTTCATAGGCATGAAATGGCTTTAATGTTTTTAAAACATAAAAACTAGTGTTGGCAACATGTAAAGAAATTAACTGTCCTACAGTGCTAGTGGCAATATAAAATGGACTAGTCACTGTGGGAAAGGTTGTTGGCCTCTTCAGAACGTTGGACACTAGATGACCCGTCAATGCAGCGTCGCTCTACACACCTGACAACAGATACTTTAAGCCATATTCACAGACGCACCATTCACAATAGCCAAAGGTGGGGACAGTGGGAACATCTGTCAAGTCGTAAGTGGAGAGAAAACAGTGTGATAAGGGCTGGACGGTGGCTCAACAGTCAGAATGGGTGCAGCTCTCCCAGACACCTCAAATTTGCTTCCCAGCACCCACACACACCCACACACCCACACACACACACACACACATACCTAGGAACACACAGAAGTACCAAGGGACTCCTAGAAGTCTAGACCAACAAGTAGTCCATCATTACTGAATAAAATAAAAGTTCTAATATTAATAAAGCCCATAAATAAAACAAATCAAGCCAGTAAGAGGTGTCACAATGTTCTCTACCACATATCCAACTAACTGTAGCAGAAATGCTTTGTACACAAAGACCAAACTATGGGATAAACACTAATGAAGCTCACAAAAAAATTAATCTGCAGATTATCATGACAAAAAAATAAAAAATAGGTTTTGGCTTTAAATAAAGAAGAAATCAGTCTTACGTGTTTGTTAATCAGTGTCTTTTGACATATGCCTAACAAAGTAAGTCACCAAGTCTAATAAAACGTACCTCAGGCAGACAGTATATGAGAGAGGAGGGGAGAGAGAATGAAATATTAGAGGAAGTAAGACAGGTTATGCAAGGGCATGCATTCGTGCATCACGTACATGTGGCTGGCTCCCCACCCCACCTAGTGAACGTGTGTGTGTGTGTGTGTGTGTGTGTGTGTGTGTGTGTGTGTGTGTGTGTGTGCACGGAGGTCACAGGACAACTAGTGGGAATCAATAGTCTCCTCCTCCCACCATGTGGGTTTTGAACTCAAGGTCAGGGCTTGGCGGTGAGTGCCTTTACCCAGTGAGCTAGCTGTCTTTCAGCCCTCCCTTTTCTTCCTTCCTTCCTTCTTTCTTACTCTTTATTTTTAATGGATTTCATGTGCATGGGTGCTTTGCCTGAGGAGGTCAGAAGAGTGTTGGGTCCTCTAGAGCAGGAATTACAGATGGCTGTGGGCCATCATGTGAATGTCGGGAATCAAGCCCCAGGTCCTCTGGAAGAACAGTAAGTGCTCTCAACCCCTGAGCTGTCTCTCCAGCTTCTTTCTTAAGTGAAGAATCTGCAGTCTCCCTGCACCGATCGCACACAAGCACATCCACACACAAGCACAAATGCTGTCTCCCAGTCGGTTGGCTTAAGGAGCCTTGGAGATCTTCCTCCCGTCTTGCTGGAAAGCCTGAATCATAACTCCCTCTGAGGCAAACTGGATACAGCTGCAGAACATCTGGCATTCCATTTTCCACTCACAAACATCTAGAAGGTAGAACACTTGAGGAATTTAATGTTGCGGTGGGGGTGGGGGAGTGCTATTTTAGGACACAGTGGGCAAGAGGGGTGTAGCCCATCTGGTTTTCATCTCACAACCCAGGCATGAAGGTGAAGTGAGCAGTGGAGGCTGAAAAGACTGTAAAGCTTCTCCAGCCACTCAGGGGCGAAGTCCTCAAGGAGCCTGTGGTCACGTCTCCACACTGACACCAAGCCTTCGCTCTCCATCAGGGCCTCAAAGGAAAGAAAGCCACTAGGGAAACATTTCACAGGTGGGCAGCACACCGAGCTCTACGGAGCAGAGTGAGCCAGAAAGGTTGCAGTTTGGATTGCAGGGACATGGTGGAGAGGGCAGGGCTGGCACGGACGCTCCCTCTCTACTAAACCAGAGACTTCCACCAGAGATTTTTACAGAAAATCACTCACAGCTCAGAATGCTACTTTTTTAAAAAAGGGAACTGAAGAAAAGATTTCAGGGGATACAGGCGGCAGACCGAGAAGTTCATACTTCAGCGTTTGAAGGCTGCAGTCAGTGGGATGCTTCGCTCCCACTCAAGTCAGAACGAAAAAGAGGAGTCTCTATTCAGCAGATCTGGATCAAGTTTTCCAAAGATGAGGAGCCTTCGGTTAGGGCATCCATTTACCGACCCAGAGAGAAGCATCCCCCCAACTAACGTTTCAATAAGCAGGGCCTGAGAAATGCCTTAGCAGGTTAAAGAGGCTTGCACACAACCCTAACGAGCTGAGTTTGGATCCCCAGAACCCACAGAAAACCTGACATAGAGATGCTTGCTGTAACCCCACAGCCCTATCCTAGATGGGAGGTAGAGGCTGGGGAATGCCTGGCAGGTCAGGGGCCAAGGCCCCGGTAGGAAGAAAAGCAACAGCAGAAAACCCTGCCTCGAACAAACTAAAGCTGTCCTCTGACCTCCACACTAGCACTGTTACATGTGGGAAGCCCACTTCCCACACGCACACACGTGCATACACACGGCGCGCATACACATACCCTGACCCAGAATTTTTTTTAATTAACAATGTCCAGTGTGGTGGCGTATGGCTTTAATCCCAGCACTTGGGAGGCAGTCAGTCAGAGGGAGATCTACATGGGGAGTTCCAGGCCAGTCAGCACTACAATAATGAGATCCTGTGTCACATGCACGCGCACACGCGCGCGCGCACACACACACACACACACACACACCATGAAACTAGGAATGAAGGAATGAATATGAAAATATAAACGTTTCCCTTATTTTCTAAAATGCTCACTTTTTACTGCTGACTTGAGGACCATGTAAGAATGGTCTAAGAAGTGTTTCCCCCCAAGTGGCAGGACTGACCCAGAGGAATATCCACACTGAACTCCACCCCGGCCCAGAAGTTATCCTCTCGACTGTACTGCGGATAGCGTCCCAGTGTCACGGGCACGTTAGAAAGCAGCTCACACGTAAGTGCACTCATGGAGACAAGACTGTTTGCGAGCTTCAGAGTGCACGCTCTTCTATGACCATGGCACAGGAGACACTTTGCATGCCCTCTGGCCAGGCCTCTACGCCAAATACTCAGCTCCAAATGTGGAGGTCAGGGGGAGGAGAGGGGCTAGAAAGAAAGGTCTTTGTGTGAGCTAGGGATCAAGTTCTCGATTTGTGTGGGAGGGTAGGATTCAGGGGTCAGGCCACACTGAGCTAGGCTGGAAGCAAAGAGACTCCCCCCAAAATGGCCTTATTTTTTAAAAAAAGAAGAATGTTTCAAACTGAAAAGAGGAGGCAAAAGAACTTATCTGCAGACAAACCAATGCTCAACTTTAACATTTAGCTTCTGGAAATCCAGGCTGCCTCCCCCAGCTGAGTGCCCTCCCACACTTTCCTCCACAAAAGCATTCACTCAACCCAGGCACTCTGCCCCATTTGTAAAAATGTAAAAAGTGCCCCTTCTCATAGGGGACTTCCTCCTCCCGCTGGCCTTATCATCCTTCCTTCATTTATCTAAGGGGACAGAGTCTAGTTTTGTTAGACGTTTTTATCGGTGGCTCTTGAGTTAGAGGCTACAGTGACAAGGAGGAGCATAAAGCCCTTTGCAACTGCTTCATTGTGAAGGCACCGAGTGCACAAACAGGATACAGGGAGCCACTGTAGAGACGCAAACAACTGCAAGTTCTCTGAGGAGAGCAACAGATGTTTAACAGCTGTCCAGTGACAGTCTGAAATAGCGGAACAGAAGGTAGCACTTGAGCTGGCCAAATGAAGTGTAGAGGGAAATCCAAGGAGGAAACAGTTATATTCAAGTTGGCTGGGGAGCCCCGGTGCCCTACTGACTTGTTTCTCCCACTGGCTACTCGGCTGCAGCTGGAGAAAGGAAAGCAGCCCTGCTGCTCTTTCTTAAGTGCCCAAAAGGTGGTAAAATCTGCTTCTAGTTTGAAAAATATGGCGCCTCTTTAGCCTTCTAAAGAAGTGGAATTTTACTACTACCAGCTGTGCTTCAGCTCAGAGAGCAGGCTTGCTTGTCAAGGCAAGGCCTGGGACCCAGCGATCATGAGCCCACCTTAGGTGTGTCATGAAGATTATTTACACAGGATATTTCATCTGGTTAAGTCCCAGTTTTCTGGTCTAGTGCCTGGGATTTATAGCGTTAAAACTCAGGAAATTTACAAAGCTTATTTTAAAAGTAAACTCACACCTCTCAGGAAGCTTCTGAATCATACAAGACTCAAAAGGTCCCTCCCCAAGATCATTATGCAAGTTGCAACACCTGCTAGAGAGATTCTGTGGTGTAGCATGGTGTCTGCATGCTCATACCACAGTGGATTTTTAGGGGATGCAGTCGCCTATGTGTCATTCAGACTCCTGTAGAAACCCCCAAATCTCACTGGTTCACTAAAGTGGAGTAGTATCTGGAAGAAGAGAAACATCTCCCCAAGAAAAATCACACTGAACAGGAGCAACCGTCTCCAAAACTGTAGTAAGGATTACGAGTGAGCTCACAGTTCAAGTGGAAGTGACACCTCCGCCACTTTATCGGTAGCACTTATAACCACATTAAACACTCATGAGGAGCCACAAGACCCTCAAGCTAAAGTTCCTATCACTGGGAGACGGAGGAAAAGGAAACCTGAGGTGAATAAGCATGCCAGCTGACTAATGCAAATGCCAGAACCAGTCAGAAATAAAAATGAAGTCAAGTGTGAGAGTGAATGCCTGTAATCCCAGCACTAGAAGCTGGAGGCAAAGGATACATCTGGAGTTCAAGGTCAGCCTCGTCTAGGTAAGACCCTGTCTCAAACAAACAAAAACAGGGTCCCAATGTACATTCTACCTTATTAACAATCAGACTTAGAGAAAATTCTGTGCCTTGGGGAACTGACAAGATGGCTGGAAGAGTATTTATTTAAATAAAAAAGAGCGGCATTTCCACACAGAAGCTCACACCATCTGTGACTTTAGTCCCAGGGAAGCTGAGCCCCTTCTGACCTCTGAAGAAGCCTGCATGTACATGGTGCACATAAACGCATGCATGTACATGGTGCACATAAACGCATGCATGTACATGGTGCACATAAACGCATGCAGGCAGTGCATTCTTACACCTTTCTTTGTTAAGTAGCAACAGCTGGACAAAAAGAGGTTTGGGATACATGAGCATTTCTTGGTGCTAACTAATCAATTCATAAAAATAAGTCTGTCAGGGGCAAAAGACTTCTAGAAGTTTAACATGATCAATAAGTTATCTCCCAGAGTAGGACCCACTAAGAATCAGAAAACTGCTCAAACTGGGGAGAGGCTTAATACTGGCCTAGGACACTCATCTCCCAGCACCAGTTCATCACCCAGAGAGAGCTATGGATTTCTCGATAAACACCACACTTACTGGCATTCCAGTCAATCCACAATCTGGTTATTGTTGAAACCAACCAGGAGACAAGTGGGCTCCTGACCTTGGCTATACTTACAAGAAGTACCTACTAGGAGCGGAGAGTCAGCTCAGTCAGTACGGTGCTTGTACCACAAGAGTGAGACATAGTAAGTCTGAGACCCAGCACCATGTGAAGGGGGGAGGGGCACCCTGATGGCATATGCTTGTAAATCCAGTTCTGGGAAAGTAGAAATAGGCCAATCCCTGGGCTTGCAGAGGAGCAAGTCTAGCCTAATTCGCAGCCTAAGTCTTGATGAAAAAGTCCTATTTAAAAACAAAACCAAGGTAGACAATGAGGAGTAACACAGGAGGTTGACCTCTGTCCACATCCCTCAGCATGATGAGTACCCACGCACACACATGCACATGCACTTTGTCATACTGACTGACCAGGCTCCAAGCCTACTGCCAGCTTTGTTAGGTCTGCAAGGAGAGCGCAGCAGAATCTCTACCAGGTGTTCCCACGTCTCAGCTCTAACTGTTCTCCTCCCAGCTGCTCCTCCTCGGCTCCGGTGGAAACTAACAAGAGCAGAGTGACAGATGGATCACCGGGCTGTCATGACGGGCAGGCTGCCATCACAGGAGGAAAGATCTGTGTCACACCTTCTGAGCCCTCCTGTGGTGAGACCAACCAATATGTGTACCCAAGGCTTGATAAAATCAATCAAAAAAAAAAACAACAAAAAACAAATAAACAAAACAAAACCAAGTAACCCGGAAGGCCTTTGCCAGCAGCAGCTCCAACCAGGAGCTGCGGTGGCAGCTGCACAGGCACAGGGCCACCTGAACCAGACCGCTCAGTCCTGGCTACGGCTGTAGCTCTGCTTCTCCTCTGACTGCCACTTCCCTTCCCTCTGGTCATTTTCTGGGTATGGCTTTCCAGACTACTTGTAGTTCTGCGACTTCCCCTTCTTCCTTCCAGAGACTTCCTTAATGTTAAATTAACTAACATCATCCTCTGTGATTTCAACCAAGAACTATGGTGGGCCTAGACATGAGTTTCCGAGTTCAGGCTTGGTACAGGGTACTCCCCACCTCCCACATCCCTGCAGTCTTCTGCTTTGCTCAACCACAACTGCTCTCCTATCCTTCCCCTGACTTCTCATTCTTTCTCACTCAGGTAACCCCGAGTTCTTTTCCCCCAAGTACCTTAACTAGTACTGGCAAGACCGTGTTCTTCAGTCGCCATATTCTTCATTGTAAGCTTCCCTGGTCATCCTTATGCTCAGTGCTGCTGGAACTTCATGGTTTCCATGAACACCAACAGCCTTCAACTACCAAGTACACGTCTCCACTAGGAAAAGCCACACATACACCAGGATGCTGGCAGCCACCTGGTGCCTTGTCCTCTAAGTCTGCTTCTACGCTGTGCTCAACTCAAGCCTCTGCTTCAACGATGTCAGACCAAGCCTAGCTTCCGCCCAGAGCGAAGACACCAGATCCTGTGTACGGCATCTTCAAGTGCGGTTTGCGCGGCCACAGTTTCTACATGATTCACGCACGCCCTTACCCTTTCTGCAGCCTTTACACCTTCTGTCTGTCTGGACGGCTGTAACAAAATGCTCTTCATCAAGCGGCTTAGAAAGTACAGAAATGAATGTCTCCCAGTTCTGGAGGTTGGAGTCTACAACTGGTGTCCAAAGGAACTTCAGTGTCTGGTGAGGGCTGCTCTCAGGGTGGCCATCTTTTCGCTGTGGCCTCACGGGGTGGAAGATGCAGGCAACTCTCAGGGTCTCTTCTATGAGGGCACTGATCCCCATTCATGACCTAATCACCATCAGGGCCCCCCAACTCCCAGCCATCACCTGGGGCTAGGATTTTTTATGATGTGTGTTATGTGCATGAGTGTTTTGCCTGCACGTGTGTATGTGCGTGCCTGGTGCTCCTGGAGGCCAGAGGAGGGCATCTGATGCCCTGGAACTGAGGTTACAGATGGCTGTGAGATTCCATGTGGGTGCTGGGAACCAGACCTGGCCTTTCTGCTAGAGCAGTAAGTGCTCTTGACCACCAGGCTCCTAGCTATCCAGCTAGGAGTAAGGGTAGGGGAGATGGTGCTAGGATTTCAACAGATGCACTCCGGAGCTGGACGAGGTGGTACACACCCATAGTTCCAGCTAGTCAGAAGGCTGAGGTGAGAGGAGCACTTCAGCTGGGAGTTCAAAACCAGGCTGAGTGAGTGTGCTTGTTGCTGGTTGAATCCAGAACCGCATGCCAGCTAGTTAGGGCCACTGTGAATCATGAAGCACCTGAGAGCAACTACAACCTATGGCATCACTCTACTTTTCAGAGAGCTGCCATCAGCTCTTCCTTCCACAGGGAAGTCGCTTCCCTGGAAGTGGTGACTAAATGACACGATGAGCAATACAAGAGCAGGCAGTCCCTTCCAACTCTCATTCAGTCTCCTGACTTCTGAAAGTCAAGTATCCTCCATGACCCTCAAGGACAGAAGCCCCACTCCAGGGTGAGCAGTCTCCCTTCTCTCAATGATTTATGCGTGTCCAACTACTGCAAGGGAATGCTGCTCTCAAGAGCTCCAAGCACAGAGATAGTTCCATTCACAAGTTGCCTGCCACACGAACATGAGCACTTGAGTTCAGGAGCCCAGCATTCATATAAAAGGCAAGCATAGCAACATATGTCTGTCACTACAGTGCTGGGGAGATTGAGACAAGAGGCTCCCTGAATCTTGATGGCTCATGAGCTTAGCTCAATCACTGAGTTGCAGATTTACAGTTTACACTGAACGGCTGGCTCAGGGGTTAGGAGCAGCTGTTCCTCCAGAAGACCTGAGGCCAGTTCCACACCCAGACCGAGTGCCTCATAACTGCCTAACCCTGGCTTCAGGAGACCCTGCGTGCTCTTCTGGCCTCCCTGGGCATTCACACACACAGTACAAAGACAAACACATACATAAAACTTTAGAGGCTCAGAGATGGCTCAGTAGCGGCTAAGAGAACCTGTGGCTGGTTCAGAGGACCTGGATTCTGCTCCTCGCACCCACATGGGGGTGTACAACTGTCCTTGACTCAAGTCTCGGGATGCCCTGACCTCTTCTGGCCTCTACAGGTACCAGACATGCATCCCATGCACATACACTAGCAAGACACCCATACACATAAAATGAAAAGTAAAAATTCAATTTAAAACAAAAATCTTTTAAAGGTAAAGGGTCTAGAGAAAGGGATCAGAGGTTAAGAGCACTTGTACCTCTAGAAGAGGACCCAGGTTCAATTCCCAGTAACCACGTTCACAACCATATGTAACTTCAGTTCCAATGGATCCTCTTCTTCTGGTCTCCCTGGGAACCAGGCAGCCATATAGTATATATACATATATTGAGGCAAAATACCCATACACATAATAAAGTAATTTTCTAAAGGACACACTACATTCAGTACAGACACTTACCTGACTCCAGTACCACAAGGCCTTGCTTCAAGTCCTCTTAGAAGTCTACACACAAACCACCTTACTTTAAGTCAAGTAGTATGAGTAGAACTGTTGGGGTCAGGCCCTCGGAGCACAAGGGGAATGAAGAGAACACAAGGCACAGGGCCTGGAGAGCAACAGAGGCTCCAGAAGTCTCCAGAGGACAGCTTGGGCCCACTGATAATAAATCAGGAGCACGCGACATCACTAACTGAGGCAAAGCACTATCTCTTCATCCATTCTGCTCTAGTCTCTACTTTAAGACATGCTCAGGGGCTAGAGAGAAAACTCAGTAGACACAGTAGGGACCTGCAACTACATAAGCCAGGTATCCCAAAAAGTGTGTGTGTGTGTGTGTGTGTGTGTGTGTGTGTGTGTGTTTTCCCAGTACTAATAATGTAGAGACAGGAGGATCCCTAGAACTCACTGGCCAACTAGCCTAACCAACTGGAAATATTAGAGACTGAAGGGAAAACAGGGACATCAGCCTCTGGCCCTATACACAGATACACACAGGCAGGAAGTAAGTGCTTATTTTCGTAAGAATCACTGCTAATTACCTGGGTCTCAACTCATGGGAACTGGAAGCCTCAATTTCATCTAATTTCCAGAGAAGACAGGAGAGGCAAAACACAAAAAAGAATTTCATGACACTCAGGGAAGCATTTGCCCTTTGTTGTTGGAACAGGGCCTGCACACCAATTTGCCTGGGATGTACAATTAGTGGAATTGGCTCCCTGCAAACATTCTAATTTACAAAAGAAAACATTGTAACTATCTAAGGTAAACTGTTATATTTTATCAAGCACCCTTCTGAATGGTTGTCATTCAAACCCAGGAAACAGACTATAGCTACCAGGATACAAATTAACTACCAATATTTTAAGTCAGATGTGTTCTTTTTTAAATTAATTGCTTTTAAGTACATGTTCATAAAAATGTTAAGCATCATGAAACTTGGTATCTATGTAATTGCTTCATTTATAGTCAAAAGAAATAACCCTGGGGCTTGCAGTCAAGCATAGCCCTCCCTCGCAGGTAACTGCTTAGCAGTTTCCATTAAAGGAAATTCCTTACTCTTAAAAAGAAAAGGGTGGAGGAAAAAACAGTCAGATTAAGAAGTGACTGCTAATACCCAAGATGAAGCTCCCTAGGGAGGACGCCAGGGAGGGAATGCAAAGTGCAGTGGAACGGAAACGACCTACACACATAGAGAAGTGTACTGGGCAAGAGCCGATGTGGTAAAGCCCTCGGCTGGGGAGAGCTTTCAGGGCAGCGTAGACTTTGGGTTCTACTCCCAGCACCAAAGACAGGTGTGGGTAGGAAGAGAAGAAAGATCAGGAAATGGAAGACCTGCTCTGTGGTACAACTGCTCTGTGACACTACAGTAAAAACATGCACGCTGGAATGTATTTGTAGAACCGATACCAGAAACATGAAAGCCAATCTACACCATGGATGTACCCCAGTGAACTCCCACATGGCTACAGTTTACATCCAATGGACAATGGATGTTAAGGGCTTGGTTATCAGCTGACAGTCTTTGGAGAGGTGACAGAATCATGAAGGTTCTGACTTTATCAACAGACTACTTTCCATGGTAAGACTGCTTGGAAAAGGAGGATGCTGAAAGGCATGGCTCCCATGAGGTGAGCAACCGTCCTCCACCAATGCTCTTCCGCCATGACGTTCCTACCTTACCATGGGCCCACAAACACCAGGCCAAGTGGCCACAGACCGAAACTTCTCAAGCTGCACAGCAAGATAAATCCTTTCTTCCTCACTCTGTCAAGGCAACGAGCAGGGGACTAACAGATGAACTCACCACATATACTGCTACAGCGGGGGCGTTAACCATGGGGAGAAAAAGTAGGCGGGGCAGAGGGTGCAGAGTTCCTGCTTATCTTCAAGAATGTGTTCTGTGACCTCTAAGAGACACCTAAAACTACACAGAGTACCAGTGTGTGTGTGTGTGTGTGTGTGTGTGTGTGTGTGTGTGTGTGTGTGTTCCTACATACTATAGACTATAGACATCTGTAGTGGGTTGATCTGATGCTGCTTGAATTCTAATGCTAAATACTGGTTCCTCAAGATGTGGTTGTCCCTGATGAGCAAATCCGCACATTTTCAAGTGATGCCATATGAACCTTCTCCCTAGTTTAACTGGTCAATAAAAGGCCTGTGATTGGGCAAGGTTAAGAGAAAGTTTGAGAGACAGGGTCGCAGGTAGAGAGAAGAGAGGAAGAAGTAAGAGGAGAGGAAGATGCCATTGGACCAGAACTGTGTGGCCAGGAGAAACAGCAAGTAACAAAGGGGCATTTTTGCTGGGGAATAAGTTAGTATAGCCTAGATCTGCCCAATCTAGGAATATGGTTTATAAATAAAATACCTGGACTGTGTGTCTTTTATATGGGCTTATTAGAATTGTAAATTCTTACTCCAGATATCTCAATAAGGTTTGTCTTACTATTTAGGTACTATAGGAGAGTAAAAGGTTAACTGACTGTTGTAACATATTGTAATAAAAAGTTGCTTAAAAAGTAATGAATAGTTCTAGAACTTTCCATTTGGTATTTTGAGACCAAGGTGAACCATGAGAAAGTGAAACTGCAGGAAATAAACCCACACACAGCAAAGGGCAGAGGATGGAGGTGTTGCTGAATAAGGGAACTCCCCACAGTCTGCTCAGTTCTGTTGTTACCTAAACTGTTCTAAAAGACGTCTGTTAAAAAGACTACGTCTCTAGAATCAGGAGGCTAAGGCAAGACCAAATCTGAAACTACCATAGGCTACTCAAGACCTTGTCTTAAGAAGCTGGGGGAGCTTCTTTCTCACCCTCTCTGGTCTCTACACATCACCACCCACAATGCCTAGGGTCACTCACTGGGCCCTCAGCTCTGCCCTCTTTCTTTTTAACAAACACAAGTTCCCAATGTTTCAATTCACCACCTACAAGTAAGTTAATGACCTCTAAAGTTGAAGGCATAGCTAACTGTCAACTTGAGAGTATCCTAAAATCATCAATGGAAGGGAACCTCTGGGCACATCTGTGAGTAGGTAAGCTGAATCAGAAAGACTCGCTCCAAATAGGGAAGACTGCATCCTGCGAACTGCATAAAAAGAGAAAGGCATCTGAGTGCCAGGGTCCATCTTCCTTTCCTGACGACAGACAGGGTACACATCTGCCTGACAGTCCTGCTGCCATGCCTTCCCTGCAATGACAGCTGTACCCTCAAACTGTGAGCTGAATTCTTCCTCTCTTAGGTGGCTTTTGTGAGGTATTTGATCACCAGGACAAGAAAAGTAACTAACACAGCTCAGCGTAACCTAACATTGAATTAGAATACCAATGGCCTCTGAGACCAACACCTCACAGAAAACACTGCGTTATCTCTTTCATCTCTTTGTAGTAAAATACCAGAAGACTTTTGTGATTGGAGATTGTCAATTAGCTAGCGTGGGCAACAAAAGCTACAGAAAATATGAGAAGTACCGAGAATATGTAGTAACTTTTTTCCAAGTTCTGGGTTGTTATTGCTTTTATGCACTTGTTAAAGTGTGTTAAATCATTGTGACTTCTGTTCCACGACAACTCAATACCTGAACCATACATGCTTATTCTTTCTCCCTGGACAGGGTATCCCTGTAGAGTCCTGGCTGGCCTGGTACTGTAGACCAGGCTAGCCTCAAATTCAGAGACTCCCCGCCCTGCCTCCAGAGTACTGGGATTAAAGGCCCCATCACTCCATCACTGACCTCAGCTGCTGCCGCGTGGGGCCTCTCACCTCTCCCCCTTCATTGCTGTTTATCACAGAACCGAGATCCTAGAGAAAGCATGCCTTTAAGAGATGTGCTCAGACCCTAACTCATCTCCACCCTCTAAGAAATTCATAAAGATCTATTTAAAAAGACCCCACAAGAATTTGGGGGTAAATCACAGATTATCAAAATTCTAAATAGATATGGTCCCATCAGTAACCTCCATAAAATGCCACCTGCTTAAATACTTCCTAAAGCAGGGCTGGGGAGGTTACTGCACTGGAAAACATCTGCTGACACAGACGACCCAAGTTCAGCTCTCCAGACCAAGTAGACCATCTGCATTACCCCAGTACAGTGGGGGGGGGGGTTAGAAACAGGAACATTCCAGTATTAGCTAGCCAATGAGCCCCAGGCTCAGCAGCAGAGGAAGGCACCTGAAGCTGGCCGCTGGTCTTCACAAGTAAAGACACGACTTCATGACATGTACGTGAGCACACAAAATCTCTAAACGACACAGCGGGAGTGTTTAGTTACACTCTGAACAAATAGAGGGGAGACAGACCACAGCATGTCTGACTGGAGGGCCTGACCTCATAATCTGTTTCACTTTGTTTTCTTCCTCTGATGTGAGATGCCTTTGTCTTAGTTTAAATCTCCTAGTAGTTAGGTTACCTTTAGAGTGTCTTTTTAGACCACAGTACTATTAAATTTTTGTAATTATCAGTGTCAAAAGTCTGGGTCCTTACCTTCTCCCAATACTTCCTGAGCATCCCCACCATCAACTTGCCAGCTTCTCTAATTCCCAGACTCACTTCGTTAGAGTGGCTACTGACCCTGTATACTGTATACTGTTGATCTGTATACTGGTTTATCTTCTCTCTGGATTCACTCAAATGGTTACATTTATAACTAGACACATTTATGGTTAAATTTCAATGACAGTGCTTTGGTTTCAATATCACAACTTCTCATTTAAGTTATTTCAACCTTTTTGCCATTAACCAGACCGACCCTTACTATGTTGCCAGGCTGACCTTGAATGCTCTCATTTCAGGCTTTCTGGAAGTTGGTTCTCAGGCACACCAATTAAGTCTTTTAGTTGGGGGTCTACTATGAAAAAATTGTCTCCTTTTACTGAAAAACTCCCCGATGGCGTCAGGAAGATCCCAGAGAAGACCCCACATCCTTGAACAGAAAGGACACGCTGTGCCTAAGACGTTAGTCCAAGGATAGGCGAGCTCTCACTGAAGCCCAATGCTAGCTCTGCCCTTTGTGTGTGCATGTGTGCAGGAGGTCGGAGGTCAATGTAGGGTGCATTCCTTTTGCTCTTCTGTCTTACTTCTGAGACAGGTTCTCTCCCAGACTAGACTGGCTAACCAATGACCTCTGGGGGGATCTCTATGCCCCACACCTGACTTCTGCATTAGGGCTGGATACAACTCTGCTCCTCTCGTTACACAGCGAATACCTCAGGGCTGAGCCATCTCACCACACTCCTAGCTCTACCTTCTTTGCAGTTTCAGGGAGTGCCTTCCTGTTGTCTTTACAAATTAACAATTAGGGCGATTGATTCTTTTTTCTTTCTTTCTTTTTTTTTTTTTTTTTTTTTTTTTCGGTGCTGGGGACCGAACCCAGGGCCTTGCGGTTGCTAGGCAAGCACTCTACCACTGAGCTAAATCCCCAACCCATGGCAATTGATTCTTAAATACAACCCTTTTCTCTCCTAAAAACTCTCAGCCTTACTCTACCCAGCAATATTGTAGAGTCTGAAAGAATCCTGACGCCCCCTCCCTAAGAAACTTCCACACAGAGACATTTGCTTTAACTGGGCTCTTCTTGGGTCCTTTATCCTGATATGTCTTTCTTTTTGCTAATTTCAACTAACGCAGAATAAGCCCATTGAATATACAAAAGCATCTGGTGTTTTTCTTTCAAGTCAAAGATACTTTTTCCATTGTACCTCTGATTACTGTTTCTGGTTTGTTTTGGTATCTTCTCAGGAACAATACTTATTTAGATCACAGCACTAATTTAACTTCCCACATGGCCAATTTTCTTCCTCATGGATCCTAGTAGAGTTTAAAATTCTGCAAATGCATTTAGTAATAGTAGTTTCTTTCTCTTGGCTTATTCATTTCACCTCATAATTCTGTCTCTCAATCAACTGGTTTTCAACTTGGCCTATGGCCTTTTCCATCTTAAAAAGATTGTGTGTGTGTGTGTGTGTGTGTGTGTGTGTGTGTGTGTGTGTGTGTGTGTGTGTGTACACGTGTACACAGGCATGACTGTGTCAAATGTATGCAGTATCTATGGAAGTCAGAAGAGGGCAGTGGATCCCCTGAAGTCATGGGAAGAGGGTGCTAGGAACCTTGCAAGAGCAGCAAGCACTCTCAACTACTGAGCCAAATCCTTATCCCCACCCCTTTAACATTTAATCCATTTATTTCCCTCCTTCTATTTTATTAAAATCAACAAAAAGGACATTTTATCTAAAATTTTCTTCAAGTTTCTATTGGTTTTTTTCCAGAATCACATTTCAGAATCTGTATCCCCCTCCATTTTATTTTGGCAGCGAGCTGTTTCTATTGTTAATAAACAATGGTTTCCAAGCCCAAGCTTCCCTCATCCACCCCAAACAGAGTGGCTGGCCCTGCTTGTAACACTGCCAAGTTTGTCCGGGTTTGTTTTGTTTTACTTTTCTACCTCTTATGTGTGAGCAGGAGGGCTGTATACACCTAAACCATGCGAGCACTCCTCAGGTAGTCCAGCTTCATCCCTCAGACATTTTGTCAGAGTCTCCTTGGAGAAACCCATCCTGTTGCTTCTGGATCCTGATGTCTGTACCTAACTGACCTGGTTTCCACTCCAGGTGGCTGGAATGCTGCCCACTGCTCCAGGGAGAAGACTTCAGCACAGAGGCAGCAGCCTTAGTACGTCTGAGCATATGGAGCCCACATGTGTCCAATGGCCTCCCAGGCCAGCGGCTCCTGACACCAATTAGTGCAGGAACAAACCCACCCCTGGCTGTCTGCAGTCACTTGGGATCCATCATCCAGCCCTTCCTACTTCCCAAATTAGCAGGGCCCATATCTCAGTTTACATTGTTTCACGAAGCGCCGAACCCTTAGGAAACAGTAAATGAGTCAGGCCCTGATATTTCTTCACCCGATCCCACCTAGGATGAGTCAGCTTTTCACTCTTCTCCCTCTCAGTCACTTCTATCAGAAGCTGCTGATTCAAGAGGAAGGAAGACTGGAAGTCAGGGAATTCTAGCACCTATTCACTTACCCCACCCCGCCCTCCGCAAGTTGCAAATGATCATTTTTTAAAGTATTCTTCCATCTTCTCAAGTCTCTTTCTTTTGGAGTCAGCTATACTTTCTAAAAATATTTTGAATTAAATCCCTCTCATGCTGCTGGGTTTTTCCACCCATCTGGATATCCTTGCTGTCTGCACACATTTAAAAGTGAGATAGTTAGCTTTGAGGCATCTTTCAGCGTTGTAGGCAAGTGTCCTCCCTCAGTAGATTTCCTTGTAGGGTTCGCATTTTGAGTGAGAACGTGCATTAACTTTGGGGTTCATAAACAAAGCCTAGACACTACCTTCCATCATGGTGAAAGGTCAGATAAAGGCTGACGGGCTCAGAAGCCCTCAGAAGGCAAAAATAAAAATAAACAACTTTATTTGGGTTCTCAGGATATATCCAGAAGCCCCAACTTCCCTCTAAACAGAGAATTTAATTTTTGTAGAGAAACGTTTGCCTAAGAATAAATATCTATCAACTATGGCCTTACTAAAGAGGAAAGGGAACAAACAGAGGGAAGAGTGTGGGGAACATTCTGGAACAATGGCTTCCAGATGGCCTTTTGAATCCAGTGTGTGTGTGAAACACTTCCCACACTTGCTGCCCTTGCACAAGCATAGCCTTGTAAAGGGGCTGCCAAGAGCCCTTCCTGCTTCTTCTAAATCCCCATTCTCACACCACATCATGGGGTACAGCTTTCCATCCCAACACTCTGGAGGCAGAGGCAGAAGTATCAATTCAAAGCCCATCTTGGCTATAAAAGAACTATCTCAAAAAATAACCCTTATTTTGTTTGATCTGTTGGTAAGTTTCCAATTTCTTGTTCCTTCTAACAGCTTATTTCTCCCCCTCTACAGAGGGGGTCTCCACTTAACATGATGAATCCATCCACCATGTGTATCAGAGGGCCGCAGTGCCACGCACCTTTAATCCCTGGAGGTAGAGGCAGGAGACTCTATGTAAGTCTAGCTAATTTATAAAATGATACCCTGTTTCAAAGAGATGCTTGATATAGATAGATAGATAGATAGATAGATAGATAGATAGATAGATAGATAGATAGATAGATAGATGATTACCATTTAAAGCCAACTGTCATGGCCAAATCAGTGACCGAACGTGATAAAGGCTAAGACTGGTGAGTTTCAAGTATTCAGTGCAGTATTAACCAGTCACCATGTATGCAATAGCTACCAGAAGTTACTTAGCATGCCACCATCTCCCTACTTGCCCCTCCATCGCCTTTTCCTACTTTCTTTCTGTGAGCTGTCTGTAACCTTGCTATCTGTCAGGGCTTCAGGGTGAACAGGGGATGAAGGTCTGGCATCCAGTGTCCTCTGCTGTGGGCATGGTGGAGTCCCTCAGAAGTAGATCTTCCACAGTTCTGTTAACGATTTATCTCAGGCCCTTGTATCTATGCACTGGCCTTCAGAGTAAACCACCTTCCAGACAGCACGCTTCTGCCTCACGTGCTGCTGCCTGCGGACACTGAAAGCCACTGCTCCACGTGTAGGGATACCTACCTAAAATGCAACTGCATCTCTTCCTGTGTGGGCGGGGCAGGGTGTGTTCCCATGTGCACCGGGCTTCCCTGTCACTCTTCACCCTATTGAGAGTATTGCTGGGGTGGGGAGGGGCACCATGGCCTGTCTGTGGAAGTCAGAAGACAGCTGTCGGGGATTGGCCCTCACCTCCCACTTGCTGCGGCAGGCTCTCCCCCGTTTCTGCAGTCAGCTGGATGGAGAACGTCTGCACAGCTCTCCTGGCTCTGCCTCCCACCTCACAGGGCAGTGCTGGATTAAGGCGCTTGCTGGCTACCACGCCAGCTTTCTTACATGAGTTCCAGAAACTGAACTCAGGTTCTCAGGCTTAGGCACCAGGCACTTCTACCCACTAAGCCATGCGTCAGCCCTTGCCTCATTCTTTGGTACAAACTGATGAACCTAGAGCTTGCCTTTTCACTAGGCTGGCTAGACAACAAGTTCCCAGGACTTCTCCACCTCTCTCCAGCCCCTAGTCCTGGAGATGCAGACGCCTGTCCAGCTTTAATTTAGGTTCTGGGGATCAAATTCAAAGCATCCTGTTCGTACAGCAAGCACTTTAACAACTCAAACCAATCCGCTCCCCTCACAGGAGATGCTGGGGGCTGGGTCTACAGCTTGCATGATCCCAGGGCGCTGAACCCTGCCACAGCACAATGACCCTGACAGGGGAAAGGAGTCAGGCACCAAGGCCCTGTGGTGCACAACCACACTCACGTAAAATGAGGTAGATAAGCAGTTGCCAGGTGGAAAGACTGGAGATAAGGACAGGCCTCTGAGGTGATAAAAATGGGACGGTGGGGATAGTGCAACATCTTTAAAAATTGAGACAAGTGTCTCATAACCAGGCTAGTCCTGACCTCTGAGTACTTACACTCCTCATCTTCCTACCTCCACCCCCATACCCCACCCCAGCCCTCCCACACTGGGATTACAGATCTCAGCAGCACTGGGGATGGAATGCTGATTCATTCGTGCTACGCACTGAGCTACATCCAAGCCCTCAATTGCAAACTTTAAAAGGCTGGCATTTACAGGCGGGGGATTGTGCCTAGCAAATGCAAGGCCAGGCCCTGGGTCAATCCTAACACTGTGTCTCCCACCAAATGTTACTGTTATGACATGAATTTTAGTGCTTTAAAAAAAAATAGGCATTTTATTGCCAAAGAAACTAAAAGGTTACAATCCTGATTCCTGTTAGCTTTTAAGATATAAAACTAACAGATCTTTGATGATATAGAAAACAAAACAAAACCCCAGCAAGACAACCATTTATAAATAAGCGACCTATCAGACTACTCTAATTTAAACAAATAAAAGGTGGGGAGCACTGGTGAGCCAACAAGTGGAAGGCATGCAGGAGGCGTCTCCCTTGTGAAGCTGCTCCTCTCAGTGGAGGCAAAAAACCAACTTGGGAAGACCAAGGAGACAGGGCCACCGTACTGTAAAGTAGATAAGAAGACTTGGAAATCTTGCCAGTGCAGGCACAGACCCAGCAACAGTGTCATTAAGAATCATAAGAAGAGACTCTGGTCCCTTAAATTTGTCCAGCAGTGCTAGCTAGCCCATATACTCGCAAAAGCACTGTCAGAGCTTTTCTGTAAGTCTAAAGAGCCTTTAGACAGTGGACATTTCTGTGCTAATGTGTATGTACTGCTAATGCCCTGAACCACAGACACATAGATCCAAAAATAGTACATGGGGGTTTTCAAGGAAACCTGCCTATAAAATCAAATCTAAGAAGACTAAGAAGGCTTCCACAGACCGCATGATTGCTTCACAGGCAGCACTGGTCTCAAATAGCCCCCAAACAGGATGTCTGGCTACAATTAGAAGAAATATGAGAAATGTGACTCCCACACACACACAAAAGAAAAACAACATGTCCGAGATGCACAAGTGTGTGAAAGCCACTAGCCTTCCAATCAGTCCACTAATCACAAAACTATTTCCCTTCAGTTACTGGGTGAGAATATATAGGTTGGTTCTTAAAAGATGCCCAGATCCAACGACTTTCTAGTAGACAGACTTAAACAGATGCCAATTAAAATTCTCATTGAACTGCTGATTCCGAACTTAATAGCTTGATGGTAAATGCACACATAGGAGTATTCCAGGAAAGAAAATGAAAGCGAACCTGGCTTTCTTTAACGGAGTGGTGCTGGCTCTAACCCACCGTCACCCCATAGCGTGTTTTGAAGAATTCTCACTCTGTTTTGCATGAGGCGCAGTTGGGTCCTCTGGGTTCTCACATGTTACTATTTTCTGCCTCCCACTGAAAATGTGTCAGCCTCACGTACACTCTCTGGTTCCATGGTGTGTGCATAATATTAAAAGGGAAAAAAACTAAAACGCCTACTAGACTAGTCACAAACAGAATTAATACTTCAGAATGGAATTTAAATCAGCCTTCTGAACGGGAGACTCCTAGATCCTGTTGCTATTTCTTGAATGCTTTCATACGGTGTCATTTTTTTCCCACCCTGCCCTTTTCCTTTATTGAATTTTCATACAATGAGTTTGCTATGGCCATCACCGGATGTAAGAACAACAACAAAAAGTTACAGCTGGATCCTGTATTGGCTTCAGCTGCAGCTACAGTTGAGTTCTTTTTTAAAGGCCG
Organism: Rattus rattus; assembly: GCF_011064425.1. NCBI lineage: Eukaryota > Metazoa > Chordata > Mammalia > Rodentia > Muridae > Rattus > Rattus rattus. Next base: position 9,487,265 of record NC_046169.1, read on the forward strand.
TGGAAAGGCACCAAGGGAGGGAAAAAGACTTTCCACAGAGAGTTCAAGTTTGCTTATATCCCAGGACACAATGTCGAAGAATCTTTTATGTTATAGAACTACAGCTTGTCTAAGTTCACTTCACTGGAAAACCCTGGCCAAATATTCAAATAAAATCTTCACTATGTTAAACCAGACCAGTAACCACCTTCATATAGGTACGAGTCTAACAAGCCAGTGGGCCAGCCAGTTCAAAGTTCATCCACACACCCAGGCCACTGGCATCTGAGCCATCTCGTCACTTCTTCTGGTGACTAACTTAGGCCACATTTACCAAAAACCACAAAAAACGAATAAAACTTTGACCCTGAATTTATACGATGATTTTAACATATCTGTAATGACAGTGGCATTATGAAGAAACTAAGTCAGAGTATCTCTCTGGCTCATATGGGTAATCTAGTCTACAGTACACGAAGAACAGGATGCAGTGCGACCATACTCATCAAGAAAGAGGGAAAACTGAAAGACTATATGACAGAAATCTTAATCAGACTTAACATGTAAGAAAAATAAACAGCCAGGCTGGAGGGATGGGTGGCTCAGCAGCTAAGAGCACTGGCTTCCTCTTCCTTGGACCCAGGTTAGAGTCCCAGCACCCACATGGCAACTCACACATATACCATATAGCTTGTCTGCACGTACATACACACACATATACCATTTAAATTATAGAAAGAGGAAGAAAATTAACAAAGTGTCAGCAATTCGAATGAAGAACACTAACAAATGGAACTTGACTGAACTGCTGACTCTGACCTTAACGGCTCAATGGTAAACAGATAGTCCTAAGACTATCTGTTGTAGCCTTCTTTTAAAACATGTATACTTAAAGACATGCAAAGTACAGCTTGGAGAGAAATTACATTGCCAGTCATGTTTTTCCTGCACCCCCAAAACAGAAGCTACTCCAGCTCACTCTTGTTCGCCCCGTGAACCGGGTCAGGCAAGGGGCTTATTAATACAATGAGGGCTGGTAGACCTGTCCACTATTTGAGGATTTCACCTAGAGTTCTAAACCTTTTACTTCACAGATGAGAAATTTAAAGCTCAAGGAAAGTAACTTACACAAATCAGATAGAAACAATATATATGTCGATGCCAAGTGCAACTACCAGGGTCAGCATGCCCACATACATGTCTATGCATGTAAGAACACAAGTACAGACAAGGATTCGGAAGTCTCAGACTTCACAGCCGACACTTCTGCCATGAAAGAGAGGACTGATTTATTGTCAGTGCCTGACCTAGTATAGGAAATGGGTAAAACTGTTAAGTCACAGACAACAGGACGTGTCTTAGGGAAGAATGGCTGCATGGCTATCTCCAGCGGCACGATTCCAATCATGTCAGCCAGGAAGATGAGAGCTGGTATCAGAAAAGGCTCAAGTGCTGTGGCAATCCTACAGTTCCAGACGCCAGTTAACTCATGGAAGTCACTATCTCTACATGGAGGAAGAGGGAAGGCACGTTTCAAACATTAACAACTAAGAACATCAAGTTCCATCCACACAGAATAGAAGCCAGCCTCCCTGGCTTGTATGTGACAGTGTGCTCAGGTCAGTGTGGCAGCCCGAGCCTGCCAGCCTTCTTCCCTTTTATCAGCGACAGGTGGGCGCCCTGCCACCAACACTTACAATTCTCTGGTTACGGAAAAGACACACCTGTAAAAACCCGTTCCTGTATCTTCCATCACTAATCCACTAAAAGCAACACAAAAACAGCCACCCCAAACGCCTGAAACTGGAGCGCTCTGGAGGACATGTTCTGCTAATGCAGCAGCCCTGAGAGCACGTGAGTTCTCAGCCCCTGGGCTGCCTGCACCGTGCTTCACTGTGGCTGTGCTGAGGAAGGAGCCCCGAGCCTCACACTGTGAGCTACTAAGTCTGCTTGACCAGATGGAATTCTTTTCTGCCCTATCGAAACCTTTTATAAGTAAATCCGGAAAGCCAAATAAATACAAGTTTTTGATGTGGTATTCCATGAAACCTCTTCTAAAATAAATGATCTCCACCCCTTTTCAGATGCAAGACCAAAATAATTCATAAAAATTGACAGGAAGACAGCAAGCCCAATCATCCTCAACCGTGAAGGAGAGAGGTAGAGGCGATGTGAAGGTTAGCAGAGCCTTAAAGTCTAAACACCAAATGCCAAAGCATTAATGTGGCAGGATCCCGGGGGAAAGAGCTTATGTTCTTTCCAGATTTAAAAAGAAAATTAGTCATGTTCTGCATGTCCAGCCACATTACTAAGGCACTTTATGGAACAGAACTTCTAGCCCAGCAGCCAAGTGAGGGTGGGACACATATGTCCACTTTGACTCTGCTCCCCTAACGGTTGTCATCAGGAATGAAGGCCATGGGACCTGGAGACCAAGAGGCAGAGCAGACTGAAGGGAAGGAGGAAAGGAAGTACGAGCCTTTCACTACACATGGGACTAGTGTAGAGCCTAGCCCTATCTCAGATGAAAGAAACTACACAGAGCCAGCCTTTACAAAAGAAGAACACGGAGCTTTCGATCATGTCGCTCTGGGAAGCACAGACAGCCTCTGATGCCTGAGAAAAGGCAGAGCTGTAGAGGCTTGTCCTACATGAAGATTCTCTCTCTCTATGGTGGTGAAAGGCATCCTTTTCTTCTCAAATCATTCATGCTCTCTCTCAACAATGCAGTCTGTATTGAATTAGAGTCTGCAATCACTCAGCTTCCCACACGTGGATATACAGCCTTGTCATGTGAGCAGGCCAAACATCTAAAAGACGCTGCGATCCTCTATTTTCCCATACTCTAACACAAACAAAAATGAATTCATTTGTCTGATCTCTTCTCAACTCAGAAAGATTTTAATCTAATTAGCGAAATTTGGCAAAGGGCATTCTTGATCAGTTTCCTTTATTTCCCTTCTGCTGAGAACTAAAAGGGAGTCCTGTCTTCTAACAGAATGCTATGTTGTCAATGCCTGCACCACTATTCCTCACTGAATTAAAAAACAATTATGCTTGACAGAACAGTAATCATAGATGTCTGCCAAATGCAGTTATAAATATATCGTAAGCATACGAAAACATAATTTTGTTTATATATTTTATGTAGAACAAAGTGTTAATCTCACAAAGAAAATATAACCTACCTCAGTTTTAAGAAAGAAAAATACATAATGATTAATATACTTACAGAAAAGGAAAATGCTTTTCTCTCTGCTCTCTACAGCAATGTGATCTTTGCTGAGTGAGAGTGAAGGAAACTTCCCTGCTGCCCTACTGCCTCAGGCCAGTCACCTCTGACTCTAAGAGACACTGCCTCTCTCTTCCTGGCCATTCCAATAAGGAATTTATTGCCCTGTGTGACAGGAAGTGCAGAGACAGCAAGGCTACCAGGGAATTAATCCAGCAAAGTCATCATCTGTAAGAGTGTGGCCTTAGAACTCACCTGGCATAAAGGATACCATGCCTGTAAACTGGCTGGCCATCAAAGCTCAACGACACCCAGTGAATAGAAAGAACCGTATCCCCCCAGGCGGTTATTTAAGGTGGGAAATTGCCTCCAAGAAACCCCTCTACTAACGGACTTCTCGCTGGCCCGCCTCCCTGGGATTGGTGATAAGCAGAAAGGCTAGACTATCAGACTCTGTGGTGTGCTGATGGGGAGATACCTTCTGCACAACTCCTGGTTCTAAGCACGAGGAAGAAAACAGGGTGGACTTGTGACAGGAGACCAGACACAGCAATGCCGACAAGATCCCCAGAAGCAGGGCACGGAGGAGGGACAGGCTGCTCAATCCTTCTCTCCTGCTCCCCTCCCACCAATACCTAGGTCCCGGTTTTATGGCTTCAAATCACAGTATTCCTGAGGTGCTGCTTTACAGAGAAGAAAGGATTACTTAATTCCATCAGCCACCCTATTTAACTTGACTCTAGAAGTAACTGAATAGCTGCAGCTTTAGTGAACCCTCATATTATCAACTGTGGTTGTAAACCTCCAGAATGTGAAATGATAAATGCAACCCAGATGTTCACTAAAAAAAAGAAAGAAAACAAGACTGTGTTTACTTCATAGCAACCAAATAGGCCAGCCCATTTCCTCCTTCCGAGAATCCTCAGGGGACCGCAAGCGCCACTCCAAGAGCATGTGTTTCATATGCATCTGTCCGCAGAAATAGGAAATGCCGCTGTCCAAAGTAAACGGGGAATATTATATGTTCCCATGAAAGTGAATTTAAGACTGCAGTAAGACTGTTTTCTCCAAGTTGCCAAACATCTGGATGAAAACAGGGGGGAGGGAAGTTAGTAATTACCTTTCAGCCATCATCAAAACGCTTAGTTTTATAGCACATTTCTGAGTTTATTTATCAATTACATAAGTATGTTTGTCTGCTGGGAGCTTAGTGCAGGAGCTTTATCAGCCCCTATTTGAACAGTGCTCCCGGTGACGGACTAGAACTGAGACAGCCCAGAAAGTCAATTTGCTCTGTGAAAGTAAATTACAGAATCATCTTGGCCAACTAAGTTGACTTGAGTAGGTCTCTCCTAATATTTACTCAGGGCTGAAAGACATTTATCTGAAATAAAAGCTTACTGGATAGAGTATGCAACATTTCTGAATCCCCTGAGTCTGTCTTATCATGCCATTTGAGAGCCAGACGTCAACTATAAAGTTTATGAGCACAGTTCATTTCAGAAGTCTGATGGAGACAAGAGGCATTTTCCACCCTTACTTAAATCATTTACTGTTTTCCCAAAAAGTCAAAATATTTTATGTATCTTCAGCAGATTTTAGGCTAGGTTGATAAAAATCTACTTTCAAAATGTTTAAAGAGCTGGAGAAATGGCTCAGTAGTTAAGTACACTTACTGCTTTTGCAAAGGACCAAAGTTCAGTTCCCAATATCTATTGGTGGCTCACAACTGCCTTTTAACTCTAACTCCTGGAGAGCAAAATCCTCTCTTGGCTTATGCGCGTGTGCGCACGCGCGCGCGCACACACACACACACACACACACACACACACACACACACACAATTTTAATTTAAAAGAAAATCCCTACTAGATGTGGTGATGTGTTCCCAGAACTCCAGAGGCAGAAGCAGGCTCTATAACTTTGAGGCCAACCTGGTCTGCATAGCAAGTTTGACGCAAAACAAGAATATATAGTTCAGAACTGTCCCAAAAAAGTAGGGGGGAAAAACCAAAGTTTTTTACTTAAAAATTGTCCTGTATTATCACAGTCCTGTATTACAAACTGACAAACCCACTTCCTTCAAAACCTTCCATCAGGTTCTTTAAGCTCATCAACCGCTTTCAGAAGGATGGCTCCGGTCCTGTTGAGACACCTATATTTTCAGCAAGCAATCACTTTTGCTCCCCACACAAACTGATTACTTCAGAAAAATGTCTCTCTCTCTCTCTCTCTCTCTCTCACACACACACATGAATACACACACTCACACACATGAATACATGCACGTGCACACACACATGTGCACACACACATGTGCACACATGAATACACACACAGAGTTTTAAATAATGAAGAGCACAGAAACTCGTCTCAGACAGACACACATGACAACACAGAAGACATGCCCAATTACAAGTAATCAGAGTCCCAGGAGAAGGATCAATGAAGAGACAATGACGGAGAATTCTGCACATCTCATTTAAGATCAGGCCTTAACACAGCCCTACCACAGAGAAAATCAGCAGCATTGACTCATCCTAAGCAGGACAGATTAGAGGGAAGCCACCTCTGGGCCCCGCAGGGCTGAAGGTAAACAAGAAGCCAGCCGAAGGTGAGCTGTGGGCTATGAGCTGTGGAGGGAGCCATACTAGCTTCAAAGGAGCAGCAAGACCGACTGACTTCTCCAGAGGCAGTGGCAGCCCAGGCACAGTAATGGACGAAACAGCCCCTTCCCTTGGAGTAAACTTGGTAACCCACACCTGTACACTCAGTAAAAGCAGTCTTTGAAGGTGGAATAGGCACAGACATTTTTGGCAAAACAAACACATGAACCCTCTCTTTGCTCTCCATGCCTACTCACAGGCGCTAAAAAACAAAAATCACTTTCCAACTGCAAGGTTCCTGCACTGCTAACCCTCCAAACTGTCAGTGTGTCCATTTGAGCCTTCGGAACCCCTTTTTCCTGCTAAAAAAGCAATGTCAGTTACAGCTGAGGGGCTGGAGTGGCGGCTGGAAGGTTGGGAGCACTACCTTCTTCCATAGGTCCTGAGTTCACTTCCCTGCACTCACACAGTGGCTCACGATGTCTACAACGGAACCCAACGCCCTCTTGTAGTGTGCAGACGTAGGTCCAGATAAAACACACCATATTGCGAAAGAAAAAGGGTGCTCCAATGTATCTTACTCCTGAGAGGAGTAGACACTTAAGGTAAGAGCTGGAGCACGGATTCGGACTAAAATGCTGGGGCTGCTGGGAAATCAGAGTAGCGCTCACCAGATCCTGATGAGACGGCAATCTGCTGGAAATCTAGGAAAACCATAACTGCTGGCTGTGATGCCAACACAGACCCAGAAACAAGAGCCTCACACATTTATGAAGAGACACGAGCCTGCCAAGCTCATCTCAGCATTGTCTGTAACCACATCCATAGAAAATCAGCATGTCAGAGCTCAACGCAGGACAAAGACAGACAGAATGTGAGGGAGTCAAAAGAGGCAAACAAAGTCTCTACCATCACCTGGGTCATCTTACATTCGTGTGCAAGTGTCCAAGCAGCCATACAGTCAACACTAGTTTCACCATTAAAAAGGAGACTCACATACATATACACACCTCTGTCATAGCAAGAAAACCACAGGACCTCACGACAAATCCTAATGGCTGCCTCTACTGACAGAAAAGCACAGAGAATAGAATCTGAGCTTGCGGTACAACTGTGACCACACTGACTTGAAACTGGGAGATAGCTCATCCGTGAAGGGCCTGCTGCACAAATTAAGGACCTCCAGCTGAGATCCAGGCATCCAGGAAAAGTCTAGGCAAGATCCTGCATACCTGCAGGCCTAGTGCTGGGGCATCAGAGACAGGCAAATCCCAGGAGCTCAACGGCCAACTGGTGAGCCCTGGGTTCCGTGAGCAACTTTCTCAAAAGACAATCTGAGGGGCTGGAGAGGTAGCTTGGAAGTTAAAAGCAATGGCTGTTCTTCCAAAAGGTCTGGGTTCAATTCCCAGCACTCACACAGCCTGTAACTCCAGCCCCCTGAAGTAGTGCCCTCTACTGGCCTCTGTGGGCATTGCACGTATACACATTGAAGTAAACACAAACATGAAATAAAAATCATTTTTTTAAAGGCAGAAAGCCCTTGAATAGTTCTTTTATAAAAAAAAAAAGTGTGTCTATATGTATGCTATGAGAAACGCAAGTCATTAATCTCTAGCCTCTACATACACAGACATGCATTTGCACATATAGACCATATCGAAATAAGTAAATAATTTTACTGAGGCCTGGTGTACACGGATGCACAGAGCTTTATTTTAATGGCACAGCAGCAGATAATATCTCTTCATGCATACAACCTACATTCTTTTAAATTATTTTATTTTATTGAGACAGAATCTCGATATGTAGCCCTGACTGTTTTCACAGAGTGCTTCCTGCCTCTAACCCCCAAGTGCTCAGATTAAAGGCATAGGCCAAAACGCCTGGCTACAACTTATATTCTATGAGAGAAGTCGACTATAAACAAACACACAATGGGCAGGGGTGCTGCGTACCAAGAAGTGGAATTAGAAGAAGAAACTGAGAGTGGAGAAAAGGGCAAGACTGACATTGGGTGATGCCTGAGGGAGGGCACTGTGCTAAGGAAACAATGCAGTCACAAAATGCTGAATGAAATCAGGAAAGTACCAGGTGCAGCCAGCAGGAAAGGCCTGGGGGCAGCTGAGCAAAGGTCCTGAGGCAGGGGTTACCCGCAGAGACACCAGGAGGTGTCTAGTGAAACAGAAGGTAGTTGGAAATGTTGAGCCAGCAAGAGCTGGGGCTGGGGAGAGAGATGAGCAGCTGCTAAGAGCGCTAGCCGCGTTTGCAGAAGACCGGAGTTCAGGTCCCAGCACCCATGTCAGAAGGCTCACAACCACTTCCCAGGGAGGTCTCTTCTGACCTCTATAGATATACAGGCAGGCGGGCAGGCAGGCGGGCGCACATGCACACACCACAAATTAAAACAAAAAAACTCTTAAAAAAAAAAAAAAAAAAATGGGTTAGGGCTGGAGATGGCTCAGTGGCTAAGAGCACTGACTGCTCTTCCAGAGGTCCTGAGTTCAATTCCCAGCAACCACACGGCGGCTCACACCCATCTGTAATGGGTCTGATGCCCTCTTCTGGTGTGTCTGAAGACAGTGACAGTGTACTCATATATAATAAATAAATAAATTAAAAAATAAAGAAGATGGGCTATACAGGGGCCAGATGTAGTGGCAAACACCTTGGGAGACAGAGGCAAGCAGGTCCCATTGTTTTGTCTCAAAAACAAAACAAACAAAAATCCTACAGACGGGGTCAAGGAGAACAAAAGGGTTCTTTATTAGCATATATTAAAGCACATAAATTAGTGCATATACTAATATGCATTGTATATGCTGGTTTTATATATTATATATTTTACACATACACTAATTTTTCTACTGTAATAGATGCTGGGATACTGGAGTTTAAACAGGATGAGAAGGAGCTGGGTGGGGAGGGTGTTTGAAGGCTAAGGCGGAGACGTGGAAGACAGCATCCTATATTGGCTGGAGTAACCAGGAGGACACTGCTGCACACTGAGATGAGGGACTTAAGTACAATAGTACCTAGAGTCACACCTCATGCTGTCAAGAGCTGGCTACTAATTATATATACTACATGACGGTTTGTCTGTCTGTTCTGAATCTGGGCCAGTCTACAGACCAGGCTGGCCTGGAACTCACAGATGTCCGCCTGCCTCTGCCTCCACTGCACGCAGTTTTTATGGAGACAAGTGGCAGTCCTTCAGCCCTTTTACCACTGCTTCCCTGATCCAGCAGCTGGAATTAACTGTCGCCTGAACCATGGCAACCTCCTCATGGTTGTGCCCTCACCCTGTGCTCTTCCTCCAACCCATTCTTCACTCGGACTGTGACTCTGGGAGGCAGAGGTCGGTGGATCTCTGTGACTTCCAGGCTACAGAGAGAGCTGCAGGACAGCCAGGGATGCAGAGAAACGCTGACTTAGAGAAAAGTAAAGTGAAATAAGAATACAGACTCAAACAAGCACACAGGTAAAAGTTAGTCATGGCTCCACCACCTACAGCAGTGACGTTTGAAACAAAGTACTTAGCTTCCCCTCTCCCTCCGTTTTTGTCTGAAGCTAGTAATACTTGGCAGTGTAGCCAATCAAGATATGTAAAGCACAGGGACAGGATCTGACAAAGCATTATATAAACATTAGATAAACTTACTGAAACAGAAATCCAATGTTGTTGTCCTGTTTGAAATGGGCTTCCTGCACTGTGAGTAAAGCCACACACTGGTCACTGCCTGGCTCAACAGCCCTATAGGCTGACTCTGAAGGAGTCCTTCCTCCAAGAGGCTGTCTAGACCAATGGCTTTCTCCCACCTATAGCACCCTTCTGGTCACCTCTTGATTTCTTTCAAGACATTTAGAATAATTTTCGATTATTTTGGAAATCTTTTAAATCTGTCTCCCCATGCAAACGTAAGTTCCATGAACACAGGAAGTTCACCTGCCTTACTCATGATGACTACCCTTGTGACAAGCATAGAACTGCCACTTGATACAGACTATATCAGACTCTGGATTACAGCTAGAGCATGCTCAATGCATACTTTAAAAGCACCTGTCCATCACAACTCTCAAAAGTAGAGGGGTTCCCAGTGTCTATAAATACAATGAATGCATTAGGGAACATACTGTATTCTATTTAATAAATATTTTATCTTATGGAAATTTCCTCAAAAAAGGAAGTTTTGAGATGTAAATCTCTTTATAAAAAGAGATGTCTTCCTTTCTCTTGTAGGGATAGGTGTGTATTTTATTTTTTGTTTTGAGAGTTTTATCTGGGGATATTTTGTTTTGTTTTTTGAGACAAAGTCTTTCTACATAGTCCTGGCTGATCTGGAACTCACTACGTACATGAGACTCATAGAAATCCACCAGCCTCTGCCTTCTTTACTGGGACTAAAGGTGTCCCTGACCACTCCTGGCTCTGTAGAAACAGTTTCTTGTTTTGTTTTGAGAAGGATTTGTTCTGTAACCCACACTGTCCTAGGACCCACTCTGTAGATCAAGCTGGAATTAAACTCTTTGCAAGCCCCCTGCCTCAGCCTTCAAGCACAGGGATTAGAGGCATCTGCTGTGCCTAACCAAAAAAAAAAAGGCGGGGGGGTTTCTGACTAAAGAGATACTATTTTTCCCAGGAACTTGTTTTCTAATTTTAGCAAGGTGAGGACAGATTTATTTCAACTTTATCCAATTGCAAGAAATAAAAAGGCAGAGAATGAAACATTTCCTCCCCATTTAAGTTCACCAACCTGTCTGAACAGGTGATCACTGTTCTTAGCTCCTTGTCTAACTTTCCAGAAAATGCTCATTCATCTCCCAGCACTTCTTTAGAAAGAAAGGAAGAGAGAGAAAAAAAAGAAGCTAGCATAGAATACGTATTTTCATACTTTGCTTCTGTAATTTAGCAAAACATCATGGAGGTCTGTCTGGATCAACTCAGTGGCCTCTTCCCTCAACTCTGTAGCTTCAGTCACCATCCCCTATATTAAGAGTGTATTCTCTCAAGTTTTCTGCTAATAGACATTCAAGGCAATGAAGAATCTTTTGCTTTTATTGCCTCACGCAAATAAAAATGTATTCCGCTGTTAAATTCCTAGAGCTGCACTGTTGGATCTGAGGTCTTACTGTGTGATTTTAGAAGATATGGCCCGGCATTTCCCGTAGATATCAGGGTCTAAACAGGGTAAACAGTCATCTCTTTAAGGTTCTAAAGTAGAGGGAAACTGGCCTAGGGAATTGGTTATGCATGTGACAGAAAAACAGGAAACAGTAAGACAACCCAGAGACCAGGAGGAGCCACAGGCTCTCCCTTCTGTTGGGAGGCTAAAGGCAGAAAGCATTTCCAGAGCTCGGAGGTTAGGAAGGACGGGAGCTAGAAAAGCAGAGGCCCTGTGGCTGGGGCAGGAGCCTAAATAAAGGAAGAGCAGCTGCAGAGACACGGCCTGGGGCAAGAACATTTACAAGAGAACCTGGTTTCTCCATTCTTTCAGCCTCCAAACTCCCAGACCCAGCCTGGCAAGACCATTCACCTCATTCAAGAAGACTCATTCGAGAAGAGTCATTCCAGAGTCTTCGAAATGCACCAGCAGGACAGGGTCCCTCCCCAAGGCAAGGGCAAGAAACAGATCCAAGCCAACAGGACCCGGAGTACATTAACCCTTCTTGAGACGGTGACTAATCTGTACTGCCGCCAGCGAAGGCTAAAATGGCCTTAACACACTGTTTTCAAACTTGAGGCTTAGCACTTGTCTGACAGGTGAAAGTTGAGATCTCTCAGTCTAGCTCACCTTCATGTTTACTGAGAACCCTGAACTTCAGAGCACCTGAGCACAAACTGCCCACATCCACCCAGATGGGAACGCATCCGGTACAAGGCAGGCCCACCCCTCAACCTGTCCCAGTGGCACACTCAGAAACTGGGATCTCCTGACGGCTCGGAGCCAAACTAGCCAGTTACTTTCTAAGTAGAGGCCTAGTTCAAGAACTGTTCTAGAAGACCTGAACGGTACCAAGTGCCAAGGCAAGGGAAAACACCTTCTCTGCACTCTGCACACAGTCCAAGGAACAATGTGTTCCTGTAATCTCGTACCCCACTCGCCCCTCCTTGTAACCGCCTTCCAGCCATTCATGCGCCATCCTTCCCTTATCGAGCACTGCAAAGAACAAATAATGAAAGCCTGGACAAGAAGTTCAGTTATAAAAACGACCATCCCTGAAGTCCTTTCTGCCTGACCAACGCACTAACCATAAAGAAAACCCTGCCAGTCACCTTCCCCTCTGCTCTAACTCTAGCAGGCGCAAGGCCCTGGGTTCGGTCCCCCGCTCCAAAAAAAAAAAAAAAAAAAGGTCTCTCCTATACTCTAATGATACGACAAATAACGCTATGCTTTTAACAGCCTGGCACTGAAACAATTTTATCAAAGGGCTAACAAAAGAAAATAAAACAAAACAAAAACAGAAAAAGGATATATATGTGCATATATATATATATTTAACTTCAAATCTCCACAGATCAAGAATCATACAGAAGCCATCAAGTTCACACAATAACTCACATTTCAAAATTATGAGAGATCCTCACTGGGTTCAAAGTTAAATACTCTAAGATGCCAAAGCACCCATAAGTATCTTTCCACAATGTGAGCAGGAAAGATTTTTTTTTTTGATAAGCTGAATCAATAAAAGTTAAAAAGCCGTTTTCTATCACATAGCACACTGTCTGGCATTCCAGCAGGGAAAGAAAAAAAAAATCAATAAATCTCTTTGTTGTCAAATGTTCCAGGAAGGTGAATTAAATCACGCTGTATGTTTAAAATATCCACATCTTTTATAAGCAGAGACTTTTTTTTTTGGTCTAAATTTGAAAGCATGTGTTCTTATTCAAAAAACCTGGGAAATATAAGAGAAAATCCATAATGACAGCATTATTTACATTGTTTAGAATGTATAAAAGAACTGCTTGTCCTTGGTAACTTTTTAAAACTGCATGTGTGCCCAAGCTTGTTGCTGCTTGCCTGAGGAGATCCGAAGACAACTTGTGGGCAGCAGTGCCCTCCTCCACCATGTGGCTCCTGGAGAGTGAGCTCCAGCTGTCAATTTGTAATGTCTCCCTGAAGTAACCTTACCTGGTCCAGGTTACTGTGTCTCATTTTTTAACTGTTGGCCATGACAGTGCAGTATCATTGAACTGAACATCTTTTTTTTTTTTTATTTTAAGAGTGTTTCTCTGGTACATTAATATATCCAGAGACATTAATGGTCCAGAGATAGCTTTAAGCCTTTCTGCTACTTTAATATTGACCTTTATTATACTTCTCAAATTCCAGGGACTGCTGAAACACATTGGCTTCTAAGTTTCCCCCACTGTATCTGCTTTTACCTTCAAATCTTTCACATGTTGACTCAACAGACTGCAGCACCTGCAAAGCCGTCCCCAATTCAGCTTCCTGGATTCCAATGTCCAATTGCCACTGTCCTGTCTTTTCTAAACTATGTCAAACTGTGATATAGGCGAAAGGCAAGGCATCCACAGGGATCCAGTGCCTCCAGCCCGGCAGCCGGTCTGTAGGAGGGTTTGCAACTGGGCTCTTTCTTTTCACAAACAAAACACCCACTCGGTGCCACTGTGCTACCCCTGGCTTTTACTATGAGAACTGAACTTGGCAAATGCCATGAGGAGTGCCAACTTCCTACCAGCCCAGCCACCCCGTTTCTTTCACAGGGAAGAAAAAAAAATCTGAGAAGCTCTGGAATTCTAGAAGGCACCTTGATTAACCACTTCACGGGGAAGTCTTCAATATTGCTGATTCTTACAGGCAGCTGCTCCAGCAGCCTGTAATTAAGACTTTTTTTCCCCCTAAACACTCCCTTATTACATGGGATTCTGATCATTCTGTCAGCAAAAAGGAAGATCGTTACTCAAAGTCAAGACAGCTTCAACTTGGGGTGTTTGGGTAAAAATGATGGGTACATTATTAACCCCTTGCTTTCTCGATCAAAGACCCACTCAACGAATGGGAACTCTTAATGTTTTGGGAAACCAAATTCATGAAATGACACAACAGGAATTTGTAATCCGTTGAGTAATTTGCAACCAGCACATCTGCAGGAGGACAGAATTCAAAGTCAGGCACATAGAGCCTGAGCAACACCGAGAACTGATAACCCACCTCAGGAAGGGTGTCTGACACACACACCTGTCCTGGAGTCTTACAGCCTTGTTGGCTGTGGCTCCCGCTTCCCACCCTCGGCTTTAGAGAGATCCCACCTGACCCCTTTAATTTCTTAATTATATTTTCCATTTGGTGGTGTTGTGAACAAACTCAGGGCCATGCTAGACAATTATTCTATCATCCAGCTATTTGCCCCCCTCTTTATTTTTGCACCCCACCCCTTCTCTGTAGCATTTTTTTTTTCCTATTTGATAAAAATGCATACTCAGACCTGGACTGGAGCTGCCTGTCCCTCATGTCCTTTAAGCCATTCCCAACGAGTACTTCTGATCTAAAACCCGGAGACATGGTTATGACTTCCAACCTTCCTCCTCTCCCCCGGACCGATCCAACAGACCCCACCCCCGGGCCCCAAGGCGTCCAAATTGAAAACTTTCCCCTCCCCATCCACGAGCTCCCAAGCTCCAGACACCTGAGGAGAGCTGAAAAGGAGAGGGGCCCGTCCGAAACAGCTGGACTAGGGAGGGCGTGGACGCCCTTGGCAATGAGACGCTGGGAAGGTCGCCCCGCAATGTGCCCCCATCTCGGAAAGGCGACCCGGAGCTGGGCAGCGAAGACCCTGGCCTCGAACCCGCGACCCGCGACCGCGCTGGGCGACGACCCTGCGGTCTCCGACTTGTCCTCTCACCAGCGCTGCGAAGCCCGCGTCCCGGCCTTACCCCGAGCACCTCCCCACGGTCGCCACCAACCCACCCGACACCCGGCCCCACATCTCAAGCCAGGGCTCTCAACAGCGCGACCCCCGGCCTCAGGGCCGCCCAGAGAGCCGGCCACACCTCCATCACTCACCGCTGCCGCCCTCACCGCCACCGCCTTCGTCCATCTTGAGGCCACTCCCAGCCAGCCGGCGAGCCCGGAACCGGCGGGAGCGACTGGGCTGAAAGCCGGGACTAGGAGAAGTGGTCGCGGCGAGAACGGAGGAGCTCCTCAGCGTGCGCGGCCCGGGTCGCGGCCGGGCCTCCACGGAGGGCCGGGCGGAGCCTCGCTGCTCCGGCGCCGTCACGTGACAAAAACCACGCCCCCTCTGTCGGTGTGGGCGGAGACTAGACGCCGAGTGGTCCCGCCCTCCAGACTCCGCCCGGCCTTGCAGTAGCTGCAGTAGCTGCTTAGCCTAGAGACTTGGATCCTGCAGCGCTGCACCCTCCTTCGAACCTGGTGTCTGCCCCTCTAGAGCATCCTGGAGAGGAAGCCGTGTCTATCAGGAGCACGAGGACGCCCCGCTCTACAAAACCAGATGGCTATGTTGCGACTCGCAAGTGCATGGAGTAGGGGAGTGGGAAAAGATCTGGAAGGGAAGGCTGATGATGATTGGCTCAACGAAAAGAACTAACTATAAGTTTTACTGTGACCGCAGCATGCATGGGCGTCCAAACATGACATACACACAGTAATAATTGTGTGAGGAGATAGTTCTGTTGTTAAGAGCACTCGCTGCTCTTGAACAGGGCCAAAGTTTGGTTTCCAGCACTCACAGAACCCTTGTAACTACAGCTCCAAAAAGGATCAGATACTTCTGGCCTCCAAAGACACCTGTACTCATATGAGCGTTATCTGGAACACTCTTCTTGCCTTCAACGACACCAGGCATGCTTGTGGTGCATACATACACGTGGGCAAAACACCTATACACACAAAATAAATTAAAACAAACTTTTTTGAGATAGGGTTTCTCTGCATAGCCCGCAATATCATGGAACTCTCTCTGTGTACCAGGCTAACCTTCGACTCAGAGGTCTTCCTGCCTCTGACACCCGAATGCTGGAACTAAAAGGATGAGCCAAGGGGTTGGGGATTTAGCCCAGTGGTAGAGCGCTTGCCTAGCAAGCGCAAGGCCCTGGGTTCGGTCCTCAGCTCCAAAAAAAAAGAACAAAAAAAAAAAAAAAGAAAAAGAAAAAGAAAAGGATGAGCCAACATGCCCAGCTAAATAAATCTTTTTTTCAAGTGTTTATTTTAAAAAATAATTTTAAAAATAATAAAAATTGGGTGTGATGGCAAACACCTTTGATGACAGCAAGCAAATCTCTATGAATTCTTTGTGGGCTTGGTCTATATAGTGAGTTCTAGGTTAGCCAGAGATACCTAGTGAGTCCCTGTCTGAAATAATAACAATAATAATAACTGTCATCATCATCGTCTGAAAATGAGCCCGCTGTGAAGAAGCCTCTCCCTTTCCCCACCTCCTCCCTTCTTCATCCTCAGGATGTTAGGGTAATTCCAGCCTTTTATCCTTTGGTGTATAATGAAAATGGAGTCTCGTTTTCCTGCGGATTGGATGCATTTTAAAATTAACAAAGTATCGAGGTTTGTAAATGAATGTAGTCATGACGTTGAACCCTAATCCCACTCCAGCACAGCTGGGGCCCAGCTCTCAAAAAGCCTGATTACAGGGGTTGGCCGGCCTGGCGTCAGATGCCCTTGGAGTTGAGCTTTAGTCTCTCTTGGGTTGCTGCCAGCTGCCCTGGATTTATGATGCAGTGGGAGCTCTGAATTCAATTTCCCGTGGGCACAGCCCAGGGCTGGGCAGACCGCCTCGGTTCGTCCCTGTTCCAAATCTATGGCTTGCTTCTCTCAGTCCATATGTCTCGTTTCCAGTAACCTCTCCTTAGCATTGCATGTGTACCCTCCCGAGCCTTTCTGCTCGAATTAAATTGCATTAAAGAAAAGCAAACATTATAAGGGAGGAGATGGTTCGTCTGTAATAAAATTTCCCAGCAACTGTTTCATATTTACAAATTGCCCGTTGAATCAAAGGATGCTTCCTCCATCGTCCATCTGTCAAAGCAGACAGCCTTCACCTTTTGCTCAAGGTTAAAGGATGATTTCAAAGAGTCCAATTTCCTGATAACCTCAAGAATTATAACCCCGGATATTCTGCTGCTTCCTAGACTGTAAGATAGGCTTCTGCAAGCTGATGAGATGTTTAGCTGCTTGTGACAAATCCACAGAGAAATGGTCTGAGAGTCAGAAGATGCAGGTTCAAGTCCTGATGAACAAAACTCTGGCTTCCTGATCCTGTTCCGGGCCATTTTGTTATCTCAAGATAACCGCTTCTGAGAAAAAAAAAAAAACAACAGCACTCTTTGAAAATGATAATGTCCCAGGGTGGAGCTTTGAACTCAGGTTCATCAATTATAAATGCTTTTCAATATTAATCCCTGGGCTGGGCTGGCAAGATGGCTCAGAGGGTAGAGGTGCTTGTTGCCGATTTAATAAATTCAATCTCCGTGACCCACAGGTAAAAGGAGAGAATGGACGCTAGCAAGTTGTTTTCCGACCACTCCACATGTGTGCCATAGCACACCCATGCACACATTCATACATATATGCACACATAGTGATCATGAAATATATATATTTAATATATATTATAATGTAATACATAATATGATATATTAGTATTAATTCAAAATGCTTCTATTTCTTAGATTGTGGCCAATAGGTAC
This sequence comes from Rattus rattus, assembly GCF_011064425.1. Taxonomy (NCBI): domain Eukaryota; kingdom Metazoa; phylum Chordata; class Mammalia; order Rodentia; family Muridae; genus Rattus; species Rattus rattus. Next base: position 9,504,759 of record NC_046169.1, read on the forward strand.
ATCTCTCAGAGTCCAAATCTAGAAAACTGCTTCTGATATCACCCAATCCAATCCCATTAGCATAATGGATACACGAGTTATTCGTAAGCACCGTGCATTCTCCCCATGGGTGAGCCTAAGCCCCAATTTTGACAGAGCCTGAAAGAGTGTTGGGAGAAAAGATGGCTCAGTGTGCCGGGTAGTGATGGCGAACGATTTTAATCCCAGGTCTCGGGAGAGAGAGTTAGGCAGGTCTCTGAGTTCGAGGCCAGCCTGGCCTACATAGCAAGTTCCAGGACAGCCAAGGGCACACAGAGAAACTCTGTTTCAAAAAACGAAAACAAAACAAAAGAACATTGGGGGAATGATAAAGGCTGTGGGTGTCTTCTCTGCTGTTTCTTAAAGGAACCAGAAGGCCTTCGAAATTCACAGGTATCAATACCAAGAAAAAAATTGGATTTTTTTAAAAGTAATGTTTTCTGGTATTTCATAAGTCAGACAAAGATAGCTGTTGTGCCTTCAATATTCGGACATGTAATGCTCTCGTTAGTCACTAAGACACTCAATGACAGCTGGTTTTGAGTGGTTTTCTCAGATGTTAAATCTTTTTATTATATTTGTTTATTTGTAGGGTGCAGTGCATACAGGACAAGGCACTGGTGTGAAGGCGAGAGGACAGTTACAGGAACCGTCTCTCCCCTTCCACCTTGTGAGTCCTGGGATTTAACTCAGGTTGTCAAGCTTGATACCAGTGCCTTCAGTAGTGGGCCAGCCAGGGTACTGAAAATTTTCCAAGTAAATTTTTAAGTAAAAGGATTCTTCTGAAAAAGAAGAATGAAAAGGCATCCGACATCCTCCAAGATAATTATAGTGACTACAATGATCACATTGTTCAATTACTGCGTCAGAAAACAGATCCACGTACCACTTTATCTTTTTACATTTTCTTCATTGCATATGTGGGGGGGGGGCACTCCCGTGACGCTCGTGAGTTGATTCAAGAGTTGATTCTCTCTTTCTACCGTGTGGGTCCTGGGGAATAAAACTCAAACTCTCATCCAGGGAATAGAACATGACAGTAGGCATCTTTACCCACCGAACTACCTTACCTACCCTTAGGCACCTCTTAAATCCCAGCCCTCGGGACTCAGAATACAAAGATGAAAAAGAGTAAGCTTTTGTCTTCCTGGGATTGGTGGACCAGAAGGGGGAAAGTCATCAAGGAAGTCATTATATAAATATTTTCCAATCCCAGCCGTCCCCGCCCCGCTCTGGTTCAAGGGAGCCCAGGACAGATGCTAAGTACCGACTCTCACGTTATAATCCCTCTCCTATTTATAACCGTCCCTGCGTTGGCGGGTTCGTGCCTTACTGGCTGTTCAGTCTTGCGGAGATTGTAATCTGTCTCTACAGTCTCCCTCGGGGTGTGGCCATGTAAGAAGGGGAGAAAACACCAGTTAATTGCTGGAGGGACAGATCATGAGAAGTGGAAGACACTCTGAAAACATGTTGAAACCCATTCATCAGTCTCTTAACTATGGAGGAAGTAGCTGAAGAAATCAAGAATGTGCACATTCCATCGAGCTTGGGATTTTTTTTTTTTTAATACATTCATCTTTCTCTTGCCCAAGGAAGTCTGTGAAAGCAGACAGAAGCCTCTTCTAGAACTTAGGGCACAACAGCCAAGGCCTATCTAAATCAATTTTTTTTCTCTCCCTCCCTCCTTCCTTCCTTTCTTCCTTCCTTCCTTCCTTCCTTCCTCCCTCCCTCCCTCTCTTCTATCTCCTTTTCTTTCTTTCAAGTGGCCCAGGGTGGCCCTGAACTTGATACACAGCCAAGGATGACCTTGAACCACCAATCTAGAGCCTTCTGGGATTAATCAGTGTCTAATTCCTCTCTCTGTGTCTCTGTTTTTCTCCCTCCCTCCCTCCTTCCCTCTCTCTCTTTTTCTTTCTCCCTTTCTGTCCTAACAGCATCTCCTGTGTAACCCAGACTGGCCTCAGTGGCCTCCTTCCAACCTTCTGGATGCAGGAATTAGCAGACATGCACCGTTACTCTCAGATGCCCTCTTCCTTTGGCCCTTTTCCTCTTTGCATGATCAGGAAAAAGACCGCCCACACTGCCGAGCTCTGGCTGAGGCCAGATCCCGGACAGAACAGTTCCCAGCTCCTTTGATAACAGTCAAAGAACGCAGACACAGTGGTGACAACCAGCAGACCGAGACTGGACTAATAGGTTACATGTGGTCAGGGGTCTGGTCCAGTCTGGAGAACGCACAGAGAGGAAGCCGGCTAGCTCCCTGTGGGCTCACAGTCACGAAAGGAAAAGTAATGGTTTCCAAAAAAAAAAAAAAAAAAAAATCTAATTTCACCTAGGAATAGAGAGGATCTTGAACAGATTAGCAAGCTCCAGGCTCCACTCTGCCCAAGCAAACAGGAGGATTTTATGTGGCAAGTCACAGCCTTCATTAAATTTTCAAAAGCCCAGACACTGTCCTTCGAGCTCTGCCTTTCCCAGTGTTCAGTGCCATCCACCTTGGCCTCATTTCCCCCTGGAATCCAGCGTTGACATCAGTTCCCCGGCCTCACATTACCGGGGGCAGCTTCATTGGCTTAAGACTGATTCCTTTTCTTCATTTTTTATTCTTCAGGAACAAAGGTGGCCAAATTTTCATAGTAAACTTGGAAAGAAACTTGGGAACTGGACTGTGTGCTATTCTAATTGTTTGTCCTTGACAGCAAGGCATGCTAGGCAGCTTATTTTTTTTTTCTTTTTTGTTAAGCAATTATTTCGTTTACTGACTCTTGTTATTATAACTTAAATTGTCTTCTACAATACTAAAATGCTGTGCTTTTTAAAATTTTGCTTCTTTTGTCTGTTTTCATTTGGTTTTTAAGAAAGGATCTCTAGGGGCGGCTATACCTTACCACCCCATCTTGATCCTTTGTGGCTGCAATTACAGGTGGGCCACTATACCCATCAGACAGTTATTTAGGTGAATTTTGGGGGCATCCAAACTCAAGTTATCACGACTGCACAGAAAATACCCTAACTGCTAAGTCATCTCTCCAGGCTAGGCCCCAAACCCAGCTTTTTTGAGACAGAATGTCTGCAGTTGCTGCCTCTGAACTGAAACATTCAGAAATAAAACCTGCAGGTCCCAGGAAGTTCCTGAAACTTAAGAGTATTCTCAAAATACCCTCCCCCAACCAGGTTATGTAAGCAGTGAGAATTTCTGGGAAAGAACACACACCTAGGAGCTCCAGGGAAACAGCTTTTCCTGATCATAGTAGAGTGGGTTTTTGCTGACCCAGCTGCCTTTGAGTCATTCAAACTCCTATAAGTAACCTAAATAAATTCACTGATTTGCTAGGCAAGACTATGTGTGGAATCCTTTCTGTCACCATTGCTTTATCAGGAAGTGAATAATGGTGGGGTTTTTTTGTTTTGTTTTTGTTTTGTTTCATTTGGTTTTTTTTGCTTTTTTTTTTTGTTTTTTGTTTTTTGTTTTTTAATGTCTTCTTGGGAATACTAACCCAACATTAACTTATGAAGTCCCTCAAATCATAATTCTCCTGCTTCCACCCACTAAATGGGTACCAGCATGCTAACCTGGATAATATTGTTATTATCTTTATGTAGTTCATTGTTTTTATACTTTGCTCCTGACCTACTGGGAAAAAAAAACCTAATTTTCACATACAAGAAGTTAGGTCACTGTATGTGGTACACAGCTTAAAGCTATATCATCGGATACTGTCCTGGAGTTCAGAGTGTCTAATCAGTTAGGGGACTAAAGGGGTGAAGGGTGAAATGACAGATATAAGACATAGAGCATATGTCTGTGATTAAGGCCATCTACGCAGAAAGTGTACTCCTTGCCATCAAATGACAGGATGCTAAATGGCCCTGTCCTGTAAGAACTGTGATTCAAGAGGGCTTAACTATAACCCAAGCAACGGTGAGTCCACAATTTGGCCTCTAGGAAGGGAAGCCAATCATGAGATCCGGCCACGTCACAGCCAGTATGCCTTTGGGTCCTGTCCATGAAACATCGCATAGTACCACCATTGGTACCAGGATAGCCTGTACTTGCCCATCAGAGGGACGGGTCACTGTTCCTTGGCTGTGACAATCCCCTTGTGCAAAGTGCTTCACTTTTCTGTGCCTTAGTCTTTATAAAATGAGACCAACAACAAGTTCTAGCTCAGAAAGGCACTGTGAGAAACTGCCGGTGGCCATGGTGGGTGTATGCCTATAAGCCCAGCACTTGGTAAACTGAGGCGAGAACATCAAGTTCAAGGTCAGGACCAGGAAGAGCACTGGCTGTTCGTCCAAACAACCTAGATTCCATTCACAGCACCTACAGGGTAGCTCACAATTGTATATAGCTCCAGTTCCAGAGGATCTGATGGCCATTACTGGTCTAAACAGGTAGGAGGCATGTACATAGGTCACAAATATACCTGTACGTATATATGTGCAGGCAAGCCACCGTTACACATAAAAATTGAATTAATTATCCAAGCTCTCTCCTCTGCTCTCTAGAGAGCATCCTGAGTTCCTAAACCCCTGGTCCTTTGTTCTGAATGGGCAGTAGCCCAACATAGGTTTGTACCCGGAAGCTGTTGCTCTGGAACCGGATATATCTTTTGGCTTCAAAGATTAGGACCAGGGCTTCCTAGTGCGCACTGCAGACATCACAAGCAGTAATTCCAGGGTCCCAGACTGTAATCATAGTTACTCAGCAGGCTGAGGCAGGAAGATTGAAAGTTCAAGTCCAGCTTGTGTTATGGAGAAAGTACAAAACCTGTCTAGGCAACTTCATGAGATTCTGTCTCAAATAAGATTACTAGGAATGTGGTAGAGCTCCTGCCTAGAATCCCTCAGAGTGTGGCTCAGTGGTAGAGCCCCTGCCTAGAATCCTCCAGTGAGGGGCTGGGGGCGTGGCTCAGTGGTAGAGCCCCTGCCTAGAATCCCCCAGTGAGGGGCTGGGGTGTGGCTCAGTGGTAGAACCCCTGCCTAGAATCCTCCAGTGAGGGGCTGGGGGCGTGGTTCAGTGGTAGAGCCCCTGCCTAGAGTCCTCCAGTGAGGGGCTGGGGCATGGCTCAGTGGTAGAGCCCCTGCCTAGAATCCCCCAGTGAGGGGCTGGGGCATGGCTCAGTGGTAGAGCCCCTGCCTAGAATCCCCCAGTGAGGGGCTGGGGTGTGGCTCAGTGGTAGAGCCCCTGCCTAGAATCCCCAGTGAAGGGCTGGGGTGTGGCTCAGTGGTTGAGCCCCTGCCTAGAGTCCCCCAGTGAGGGGCTGGGGCATGGCTCAGTGGTGGAGCCCCTGCCTAGAATCCCCCAGTGGGAGGCTGGGAGTGTGTGGCTCAAGGGTAGAATATTTGCCTAACATGTCAGGCCCTGGGTTCATTCTACAGTAGCACAAAAAAAAAAGTAATTTATACAAATTTCTGATTGCAGATGCAGCAAGCGACATACAAGTGACACGGGTGAACATCGTATGTGAAACAAACGTAAGAAGTCCAGACAGACTCCGGACGGACGTAAGGACCCTGGGAACACGGTCATCTTCTCTCTGCCTAGACATTCAGATGCTCAGAAATGCTAACTGGCATATAGGGGTCTGAGTGGGGAGTGGGGGAAAGTGCCAACAGCAACGACAAAAGGGCTGCTCTCTTCAGCCAAGACCAGGAAAGGCGTAGCCGGGCAGGACCCAGAATGTTTAGACGATAAAGCTCAGCCCCCACCACCCTGCTCCCACCATAAAAACAAAAGGCTGAGTAGGGAGCCTGTCCCCCACCCTCGAAGGGCTGCCAGGACACGTGACAGATCCATGCCTCCCTCCCCGAAGCCCAAACAATGAAATGGGTTTGATTCTAGCTGCAAAGTCAATGAGGTCCCCCTCCTGCCCGTTGAGGCGGCGATGTATGGGAAGGTGGAGGGGGAAACTCAGGACTTCCCCTCACCCGCCAAGGCCTAGGGATATCCAGAAAGCCCACCCACACTCAGACACAGGAAAGTAATCCCACAACCAGAAACAGCAACAGGAGTCAGGTGGAACACTCAACTTCCAACCGCAACTATTCCTGACGAGAAGACGCCCCGCTTTGACAGAATAATTCTAAGACCTAGAGTCACCTAACATGTACTTGGTGAAAATCACTTATCAAGACCTTAGCATAGGGGTTGGGGATTTAGCTCAGTGGTAGAGCACTTGCCTAGCAAGCGCAAGGCCCTGGGTTCGGTCCCCAGCTCCGGAAAAAAAAAAAAGAAAAAAGAAAAAAAAAAAAGACCTTAGCATAGTTGTGTAATCTCTCTCCAACGCCTTTCAGTTATTATTAATCTGCCTAATTTGTCCTCATCTGTGACTAGAGTCATAGAGAAATAATATCCTTTGACTCTGTCACTTTATTTATTTATTTATTTATTTATTTATTTATTTATTTATTTATTTATTTTTGCACAGCATCTCATGTAGTCCAGGCTGGCTTTGAACTCACTCTGACTGAGGATTAATACTCTGAACTTCTGGTCTTCCTGAACCAGCTGCTGGGAACAGAGCTAGCCACTCTGCCAATGAAGCTACAAGCCTAGCCTCTTCTATTCCTACCCCATCTCCACCAGTGCCCCCCCCCCTTTTTCAGACAGGGTCTCACACTAAATAGCTCTGGATGTCCTGGAACTCTCAGAGACCTGACTGCCTCTGTCTTCCAAATGCTAGGATTAGAGATGTGCTCCTCAGTAGCGGGCTATTTTCTACCCTTTGAATGACCTCAAACCCAAGAAGATCCTCCTGCCTCAGCCTCCTGGGTGCTGGGATGACAGGGTACCCACCATGCCCAGCTGAAGAGAATCTTGCTAGCAGCATCACATGGAGAAAGCAAAGTTTTATGTGGAAGCTGTGTTGGTTCTGTCACTGTAGCTGCTTCTCCGGGAAAACGAATCCCCTGTTTGATCTGCAGCTAAAGGTCTTCTCCAAAAAGAAAGAGGGACGCTCCTTCAGTCGGGCAGTATTTTTCTGCCATTGAAGGAGGAGTTGAATAACAAGCAAACAAAAACACTTTCTAGTGGAGACACGGGGTCAATGCAGTGCCTGGGGCACCTTCTTCCCCTGGAGCCCGCTCTCAGTCAGAAGGCTCCTGGGAGCACCATAATCACCGCTTTTCCAACCTCCTCCACAAGGCCAAGTTCAAAGGAGACAGAGAGGGGGCTCACTCTGAGGCACTCTGAGAAGCTAAAAGAATGGATTAATGTCTACAAAGACTTCCCATTCCTCTAAATGTCTGTCCCGCCCCCTCCCCCTTTGCTCCTCCTCACTTGTGTTTCTTTGTTGTTGTTTGGTTGGTTGGTTTTGCTTTGGTCTTTGTGACAGGGTTTCTCTGTGTAGCCATGGCAATCCTGGAGCTTGTTATGTGGACCAAGCTGGATGGCACCACACTCTGCCTCCTGATTACGGTCTAAAAAGAAAAAATTCTTTCATTGTTCTTGTATCTCAGTACGTGTGTGATATATTTGTATGACATGTATGCACACGTGTCTGTGCAGATGTACACCCGTGGCGCTCACAGAGGCCAGGGAGGATGTTGATATCCAACTTCAGCATATCCGGTTTTATTGGACCGAGACCAGGGTGTTTCACTAACCCTGAAGCTAGGATGGTACCCAACCTATGTCCTTGTCCCCTCCCCCAAAGTACACACACACAGACACACACACACAGACACACACACACACACACACACACACACACACACACACACACAATCATGCCTGGAATTCATTTTTGTTTTGTTTTTTGAGACAGGGTTTCTCTGTGTAGCCCTGGCTGTCCTGAAACTCACTCTGTAGGCCAGGGTGGCCTCCAACTCACAGAGATCCACCTGCCTCTGCCTCCAGAATGCTGTGCTTAAAACCACGTGCCACCACCACCACCCGGCTCATGCCTGGCTTCTTAATTTGGGGACTGAGATTGGTGCTTATGAGTCATTGCTCCAACCCCTCCCTTGGCTTTTCTGTTTTTGTCTTCCCGTGTACCCTAGCCTGGCCTTGAACTTGCCATCTGTCTGCCTCTTAGATGCTTTGATTATAGGTATTTTCACTGCCTGGCTCCTTTCTCTCTGGGACTTAGCACACAAAACGAGCGACTAGAGGCTTAATTCCGCCCATTCCCAGCAAGTCCATCAACACCACCAAAGTCACCGCCACCGCAGCTCCCTTACTTTTCAGGATCTTCTGGAGACTAAGCTCAGTTCACACTCTCCCTGGAGCCCTCCCAGAATCCTCCCATATTCACCAAACAGGACAGATATTGTCCCTGTTAGAGCCTGGGAAGTGAGACTCCCAGACAGTAACTCGTCTAGGACCACACAAGATGACAGGAGAGGAGCCAGCAAACATATTGCTTCCACTGGCCCTGTGCCTCTGGAATCTAGTTCAGTCTCAGCAAATGTCTTTTGCCTTTTCTTTCCCCCCTCATTCTTCCTTCTCTAACCCCCGGTGCTGGAGATGAAGCCCAGGACATGGGCATGCTAGACAAGCACTCTAGAGATGAGCCCTGCTCCTAGGCTGCCACTGAAAGGCTCTACCACTGAGCCACGCCCCAGCCCCTCATTGGGGGATTCCAGGCAGGTGCTCTACCACTAAGCCACGCCCCCAGCCCCTCACTGGGGGATTCTAGGCAGGGGCTCTACCACTGAGCCACTCCCCAGCCCCTCACTGGGGGATTCTAGGCAGGGGCTCTACCACTGAGCCACGCCCTAACTCTTTTTTTTTTCACTTATTCTGAGACCGGGTCTCACTAAACTGACTAAACAGGCCCTGAATTCACTCTGTATCCCAGAACTTGAACTTGTGATCCTCCTGCCTCAGTCTCTGGGGAGTTAGGATTCCAGGCCTATGCCACCAGGCAGAGCTTTTTCCTTATCTTCTGTCATGCCCCCACCCCCCCAGACAGGGCTTCTTTCTGTAACCCTGTAGCTCTGACTGTCCTGCAACTAATTCTGTAGACCAAGTTGGCTTAGAACTCACAGAGATCTGCCTGCTTCTGTCCTCTAAGCGCTGGGATTAAAGGCATGCACAACCACATCTGACTAGTGTCCATTCATGTTCTGTAGCTATTTCTGTCTAACTAAATTGTCTCTCTCCTAGAAGGTGGACTGAGACTAAGGATGCAAATGATACTTATAAAGCACAGGAAGTAAACACATAAGTCTCAGGAAGCTCCTGAAACTTTTAACACACACCAAGCACAAACATACAGAGACACACAAAAACACACAGGTATACACACAAACATACAGAGACACACACA
>NC_046169.1:9519051-9520370 GCF_011064425.1 Rattus rattus
TTAATTTGGCCAGCCAGGCTGTCAATGAGGCTCGTCAAATAAAAATCTATTTTGGGGAGGGGCAACTGCAAGAAACCAAAGAGTAAAACGACTTCTGCTGCCGCATGCATCCAATCCAATGCCCCACATGTAAGAAAAACTGAGCCCCATAAATCCCCTGAACTCTAAAAACACATAAATAACCACACACACACACACACACACACACACACACAAACACCACCAACAAAGATGAAGGTACAATATGGCTGTTCAGTGGTAAAGAGCACTGATTGCTCTTCCAGAGGTCCTGAGTTCAATTCCCAGCAACCACATGGTGGTTCATGACCATCTGCCGGGATACACCCCTCTGTGTCTGAAGACAGCTAGAGGTACCACACACAAAATAAACAGTCAAGAAAAAAAAAAGGACGAAGCAAAAGCTTGGTCTGGCCCCCAAAAGCAGCCAAGAATGAAAGTTAGGGTCAAGGCTGGAAGGACATTGCAAAAAAGACAAGAATTCTGTCATTCTTGCAGAGAATTTTTAGGCAACCCACAACCCAGGGACCAAGACACTAGTAAACCATAAAGCACACACACAATGCACACATAACACATGCATAAAAAAAAACACATTTTTAAAAAAAAAGAAAAAACCCAAATTATAATAAAAGCCAAAAACATAGGAAAAGAAAAAGGTTGGGGATATTAGCTAGCGTAGAGCACTGCTCATAAAGCTCAAGAAGCATGTCTCAAGTCCCATCCGAAAAAAGAAAAGAAAAAAAAAAAAAGAAAAGAAACAGGAAAACATACTCTCTAAAACCTTCCACATCAACCAGAACCAGTGAGCCAACAGTCTACCTGATGAAGTAGATTAGACAGATCCCAGACACAATACACAGACTTTCCATGGAAAATCCCAGAACTACAGGGGGAGGCACTGAAACCAACTTAAACTCCACTTTCAGCATCACACAGGACTGTTCAATTACAGCACAAAGCAATGAACCCAGAGCTGCATCTAGAATACTTGTCACTGAGCCCCAACCCCAGCCTCCCTCACTGTATTCTGCAGAGGCTCACCACCGAGCCACACCCAGCCCCTCACTGGGGATTCCCAGGCAGGCCTCACCACCGAGCCACAAACCCCAGCCTCATCAGATTCTGGCAGGCTCACCACTGAGCTCACACCCCCGCCCCTCACTGGGGGATTCTCAGGCAGACCCACCGAGCCACACCCCAGCCTCATCAGATTCTCCAGCGTAGGCCCACCACGGAGCCACACCCCAGCCCTCACTGGGGAATCAGGCAGGCTCACCACTGAGCCTCACTGAGCCACT
>NC_046169.1:9520470-9526760 GCF_011064425.1 Rattus rattus
TGAAGTTACGTATTGCTTGTTAGATAATTTTCTGTCACATTTGGCCTCTCGGAGGCGACTCAGATGGCGGATTTCGTTGGCACTCGTTCTACAGTAATTGGTATTTTCGCGCACTGAAAGCACATTATTAGTAAACCAGTATTCAGGGGCACCTTTCCAGGGACACATGATGAGTAGCTTATCAATTAATGGTGGCCACCGAGGGCCGTGACTGAGACACGTTACCCACTGGTGGCTTCCGCTAAGAACGCTGTTGTCACATCATGTCAGGGAGGTGTTGCCAGCAGGATTGCCTTGGTTACAAGTATGAAGGACAAGTGCCTTTCGTTTAGTTTGCTCTTTGACTGCGTGCGTGTGCGTGCGTGTGTGTGCAGGTTCGTGTGGCCTGCAAAAGGTGCAGGTGTTCGCGTTCAGGTTTTGTGCATGTAGGTTTGTGTGTGTGCGTTTCGTGTATGTGCGTTCGCGTGTTTCGTGTTCGTGCGTGCTCGTGCGCGTGAGTGCTCGTGTCGCGTATTCGCGTACAGCGTGTGCTCGCGTGCGTGCTCGTGCTCGTGTCGCGTGCGCTCGCTTGCTCGTATGCTCGTGTGCTCGTGCTCGTGTGTGTTTGTGTTGTATGTGTTTTGTAAGGTGTGTGTTTCGTGCAGGTTTGCGTGCGTTCGTGTGTGCTCGTGCGCGTGAGTGCTTGCGTTTCGCGTGCGTGTTTCAGGCTCGTGTGTGCGTCGTTTGCTCGTGTGTTTCAGTGTTCAGGTTTCAGGCAGGTTAGGTTTCGTGTAAGGTGTTTTCTGTGTGTGTGGGTTTGTGTGTGTGTGTTCGTGTGCGCTCGCGTGTGCTCGTTTGTTCGTGTATGTGTGTGTGTGTCGCGTATGCGTGCTCGTGCGTTTCGAGTGTGTGTGTGTGTGGCTTCGTTTGCTCGTGTGTACTGTTTGTTTCGTGCGTTGTGTGCGTTCGCTTTAACGTGCGCGGTTTCGTGCGTGTTTCGCAGGCTCGCGTGCTCGTGCGTTCGCTTCGTTCGCGTGCGTGTTTGCGCGTGCGCTCGTTTACCGTGGCTTGTTTCAGGCTGTGGTTCTCAGGTGTGGGTTTGCGGTGTGGTTTCGCGTTCGGTTTCTCTTGCAGGTGTATTTGCGTATGCAGGTTTGCCAGGTCAGTGTTCGCACCGTGCGTTCGCGTTTCGTGCGTACGTGTGCTCGTGCGTATGTCGCGTACCGTGCGCGTTTGTGCGTGCTCGCGTTCGTGCGTTCGCGTGTGCGTGAAAGTGCGGTATGCCGTGCGGAATATTTGGCGGTGGAGTATTTCATTGGGCATTATTTTTCTTTGATAGCGTCTCTCTCACGGAACTATCATAGACTAGGCCGGTCGGCCAGCAAACCTCAAGAATTCACCTGCATTTCACTTCGCACTAGGGATTACAAGCCCGTCCAAACACCTGAGATTTCTTTTTTTTTCTTTCTTTCTTTTTTTTCTTTTTGACACAGGGTTTCTTTGCAGCATTGGTCATTCCAGAATTAACACCGCAGACCAGGCCGGGCACTGCCTCGGAGCGTCGGCATTAAAGCGTGCCACCACCACCACCACCACCACCACCACCACCACTACCATCACTACCCTCACCACCGGCCTAATAAAAGCCATACGGCGTTAATTATAGCACTTGATCGCCTCATTGCTTGGGGAGCAGACATTATTACGAAGCCCACACTGTCAACTCCCCATGCAGTCTGCTATTATTTCGAATTCCGCGATTCCAGCATTCAGCCATAGAATTGCCACACGCGGGTGCTTATTGCATCTCTTTTCTGGCTGGGAGTGAGCTTCTCGGCTGCGACAAATCTGAGGCCGACAGCCGCCGACATGGCGTAGAGGCACCGCAAACGTTTGTCAAACATGTTCAAAGCAGCTGGCCGTTTATCAGCTCATGAAAAGGAGAAAACTACCTAGTACATGCGTCCAGGCATTATATCGCAGCATGCACAATGGCGACCATCTGCAGAGGAATATGAGCTGTAGGGAAGGAAGACTTTGGGCTCAAACTACGGCCGAAAGGCAAACATACTTTTCTAAACAATTCAGCAATAGAAAGTCAGATTCTCTCATCAACGGGATAAATGCCTGGTAGGTGCGCATGCCCCACCTGTAATTCCAGCAGGCAGGGTGGGCAGACGGGGAAACCCTGGAGCTAGGTGGCTAGCCGGATTAGCCTGGTCAAATCTCTGAGTTCAAGTGAGAGACCCTGCCTGGATAAGTACGGTGGAGGGTGACCTAGGAGATGCTTGATGTCGATGTGCAGCCTCCACACCCACAGGTACAAGCATGTTCACATGCACACGTGTGAAGATGCGTGCCCATGGCTACCGAAATAAAAAGAAAAGCAGGCTCGATACATGATACTGAATGGATAAACTCCAAAAAAACATGCCGAGTGACAGTGCCAGACACAAAGACCACAGATTGTGTGATTCCATTTATAGGAAATAGCTGGGACAAGAAAATCCATAGAGACAGAGGAGTGAATCAGGCTGTAAACTAATGTGAGGGAGGAAATGACTTGAGCAAGTGTATGAGGTTTTTTTGTTGAGAATATTTTGGGGCGGATAATGTAAAATGTAAGATTTCAGCTAGGTATGCCATGGCACTCAAGAAGGAGGCATGGAGTTAGGGAGATGGCTCAGCAGATAAAGACTTCGATTGCGGGGTTGGGGATTTAGCTCAGTGGTAGAAGCGCTTGCCCTAGCAAGCGCCAAGGCCCTGGATTGGTCCCTAACTCTGAAAAAAAGAAAGGAAAAAAAAAAAAGACTCGATTGCCATATAAGTGTAAGGACCTGAGTTAAAATCCCACCCCAAAGCCAGATGTAGCAACCTATACCTCTAAGGAGTCACAGACATGGAAATACCCAGAAGCCCACGGGCCAGCTAGTCTGGTATATAAAGAGGTAGACGGCAAAGAGATCCCTCCTCAAGCAAGGTGAAAGGCACAAACCAGCAGCCAAGGCTGTCCTCTGACCTCTCCGTGCATGCTGTGACATGCACACACAAAGTAAAAGGAGGGTTGGGGCATAATTAAATGGTAGAGCATGTATGTGTTCAAAGCCCTGGCCCCTAATACAGAAAACCAACCACGCAACAGAATTCAGCCAGGCCCTCTCCCTAGGGGGCTTATGAGATATCCACAGGAGAAAAATGTGGTCCGGGGTCTGAGAAACCTCAGGTTAAAGCCCACAAGAGGAAAAGTGACTGTGTTGTGGTTTTCAGTCTAAGTGTTCGGTGCAGACAACTCATCCTCGCTAATGGAAAGCGCCATATCCACTTCCTGGATTTTGTGAATGGGGTAGAGACCCCCCAAGGAAAACAGACAGACAAAAAACCGCCCAAGCAATACCGCTGACGGCACCCGGTCCATTAGTTTTCTGGGCGTGACTTCAGATTAATTATTTATGGTGGGACTACAAGGGAAGCGAGAGCAACACGCAGCCTTCTTGTAATTGCCTGGTTTCTCAGAAGGATCCCTAACCTAGCGGGTCTCCGAGATTAAAATAAAAGGGGGGGGAGGGTCGGGGGGCAGTGACTGGGATGTAAAATGAATAAATAAATTAATTATTGGAAAAAATCAAAAGTTAAGGATGGGAAAATGGATTTTTGGTTACATTTCCATATAGTTTCTAAATCAGAAGGCAGCCAAGGCAAGAACCAAGAGCAGAACCTGAGGCAGGAACGGAAGCAGAGGCCATGGAGGTGGTGCTTACTGGCCTCTCCAGGTTACTCAGCCCTGTTCTCTTACAGAACCCAGGGACCACCTGCTCGCGGGTAGCCACACCCACAGTGGCTCAGCCCTCAGTGGTAGCCACTCCACTGATGGACTGGGGCCTCCCAGCAATCACTCCCCAACATTATTTTTTGTTGTTTTTTGAGACAGGGCTTTCTCTGTGTACTCCTGGCTGACCTAGTACTTGCTCGGTAGACCAGGCTGGCCTCATACTCAGAGATCAGACTGCCTTTACCTCCCAAGCGCTGTGATTAAAGGCCTGTGACATCATGCCCAACAGTATTGATGGCAACAAATTATGGAGAACCCCACTAGCTGGGAAATAGGTAGAAAAATGGCATGACTATTATTATTATTGTATAAGGAGAGGAATTAAAGCATGCACTTTGGGTTGGGATTTAGCTCGAGTGGTAGAGCCGCTTGCAGCGCAAAATCCCTGGCCCGGTCCCCAGCTCCGAAAAAAAAGAAAAAAAAAAGAGAGAAACATACACAAAATATGTATATGAAATCACAAAGAATTAATAATTTTTTTTTTTCAAAAGTGGAGGAAGCAGTGGGAATATTTTTAATCTGGCACTTGGACACAGGCAGGGCGATCAGGCTGCCAAGCTGTCGAGAGAAGCTAATTTCAGGTAGCCAGGGTTGTATAATGAGGCTACAAATTGGCCGAATAAAAAATTCATATTTGGAAAGGGTGTTAACTGGCAAGATAATTTCAGTGAGGGGTTTGGGGACTTAGCTCAGTGGTAGAGCGCTTGCCTAGAAAGCGCAAGGCCCTGGGTTCAGTCCCCAGCTCCGAAAAAAAGAAAAAGAAAAAAAAGATACTTCAGTGAGTAAAGGACTTTGTTGCCAAGCCTGAGGACCTTAGTCCAATCCAGGCCCCATATGTAAGAAAACTGAGTCCTGTAAATTTGTCCCCTGACCTCTAACACACACACACACACACACACACACACACACACACACACACACACACACAAATAAGATGAAGGTACTGGGAGAGATGGCTCAGTGGTTAAGAGCACTGGACGTTTCAGCAGGTCCTGGATTCAATTCAGCAACACACATAGTGTCTCACAACCATTTGGAAAGGGATCCAATGCCCTCTTCTGGTGTGTCTGAAGACAGCTACAGTGTACTCACAGACATAAAATAAACAGTCGTTAAAAAAAGAAAAGATGAAGTGTGCTTTGGTCTGGCCCTCAAAGTAGCCAAGAATTAAAGGGAAAAGTTAGGGTCAGGCGGCTGGAGGGATGGCTCAGTGGTTAAGAGCACTTGTCATTTTTGCAGAAAACCTGGGTTCAGCTCCTACAACCCTCTTTAGGCAGCTCACAACCAGGGGACCCCCATGGGCACCGGCACCCATGAAGCACACACACACACATATGCACACACATACATGCACATAAAAATAAAAAAACATTTTAAAAAGAAAAACCTAGTTGCCATTTAATAGCCAAAATATAGAAAAGTAAAAAGCAGGAAAACATTGTTTCCCAAAAACCTTCCCACCTCCTTCAACCAGAACCAGTGGAGCCGGCCAACAAGTCTCCTACCTGATGCAAAGCAGATTAGATGTGGATCCCGAGACCACAATAGCACAGGACTTCCTTCCATGGAAAATTCCAGAACTAAGCAGGGGGAGGTTACCTGAAACCAACTTAACTTCCACTTTTCAGAAGATCACACAGGTGACTGTTCATTTACTGTAGTACAAAAGGCTGAACCCAGAGCTTGTGCATTCTAGAATGCTTTTATTGTCACTGAGCCCCACCCCCAGCCCCCTCACTGGGGGATTCTAGGCAGGTTTCTACCTCTGAGCCCCACCCCAGCCCCCTCACTGGAGGATCAGGCAGGGGCTCTACCACTGAGCCACGCCTCAGCCCCCTCACTGAGAGGGATTCTAGGCAGGGCTCTGCCACTGAGCCCGCCCCCCAGCCCCTCACTGAGGGACTAGGCAAGTGTCTACCACTGAGCGGCACCTGGGGCCCCTCACTGGGGATTCTAGGCAGAGGCTCTACCACTGAGCCACGCCCCCAGCCCCTCACTGGGAGATTCTAGGCAGAGGCTCTACCACTGAGCCACGCCCCCAGCCCCTCACTGGGGGATTCTAGGCAGAGGCTCTCCCACTGAGCCACGCCCCCAGCCCCTCACTGAGGGATTCTAGGCAGGTGCTCTACCACTGAGCCATACCCCAGCCCCTCACTGGGGGATTCTAGGCAGAGGCTCTACCACTGAGCCACACCCCCAGCCCCTCCCTGGGGGATTCTAGGCAGAGGCTCTACCACTGAGCCACGCCCCCAGCCCCTCACTGGGGATTCCAGGCAGGGGCTCTACCACTGGCCCCCACTAAGCCACTTCCTGTAGACGTTGCATGTATGTAAGAGGTGAGGATAGGTGAAAGACAAGGCTAGGGATAGAGCCTGTAAGATTGGACAGTAGGAAAAAGGAGGACGGACAGAGTTTTTGAGAGGCGGGAGATAGGAGGAGGAGGAAGGAAGGGAAGATGGAGGAAGAGAAGGATGACCCAGAT
>NC_046169.1:9526860-9580656 GCF_011064425.1 Rattus rattus
ATGTAAGCAGGTGAGGATAGGTGAAAAGACAAGGCTAGAGCCTGTGATTGGACAGTAGAAAAAGGAGGACGGGCTGAGAGTTTTTGAGAGGCGGGAGAGATAGGAGGGAGGAGAAAAGGAAGGAAGATGGAGGAAGAGAAGGATGACCCAGATCTGTGTGGCTTTAAATAGCCACAGGTAGCTATGAATATCACATAAGGAATGAATTATTGCAGGACAATTTGTCCAATCTAAGTGGGCAGCTTATATCAATATCAACTGGCTCTGAGTTCTTTGTTTGGGCGTTTTGTGGGTTGAGAATTTACTGATAGAAATCTGACCGATAAATTACAAGCCTCTAGAGTTTTGATTTTACCGGGTTACAGGGATTAGTGATAGCTAACAGCAAGATGGGTGATTGCTACAAGGGGCGAGCCATGGAGCCACTGAGCCCACCCCCCGGGGCCACCCGAGGCTGGTGCTAGCATGGGGTGGTTCATTCATTTTTATTATTGAATGTAACATGTCCCCACGAGTTTATCATGGAAGAAAGGACAGTAATAGAAAGAAAGAGAGGGCATGGTACAGCATGAATCTCAGCTGTGGGTTAAACCCCCAGCACCATCCACATCAGAACTTGATGTGAATAGTGCACACTTGAAAGAAATCTTACCACCAGAGGCTCAGGCAAGGAGGCCCTTTTTTTTTTTTTTTTTTTTTTTTTTTGGTTCTTTTTTTTCCGAGCTGGGGACCGGATCCAGGGCCTTGCGCCATAGGCAAGCGCCTACCACTGAGCTAAATCCCCAACCCCCAGGAGGCTCATTCTTACACCGCAAGTTCAAGGCAGTTCAGACTGCATGAGACCCTGTCAAGGAGGAGGGGAAGGAGAGAATGGAAGCAAAGGAGGGAGAGAGGCAAGCCAGGCTTACACACCTATTACCCCAGCCCTTGGAGGGTGAAGGCAGGAGGACCTGGGGCTCAGTGTTGTCCTGGACTGCAGAGAGAGTTTGAAGACAGCCTGTGAAGAGAGGGCATGAGGTGGAGAGGACAATAGAGAGGGCCAGAAGTAGAGGGAAAGAAATTCAATGTGATTTGAATGTAATATGTTCATGTACTTAGCACCCCCTCCCTACTGTTGACAACTAAAACCTGACTTGCACTTATCCATTTAAATCCCGAATATTCCTCCTTAAGAGGAAAGTGTGGCCTATTGGAACACAAGGAGAAGTCTCACTTGGAGGTCTCGAACAGAGTTCATCCTCTGGAGGAGGCTGCATTCCCATCCCACGGGGCAGGGCTGCATCTTTATTGATTCTGAGGCATACTGTTCTCACATCTCAGCAAGAAATACTCATTTAGGTGTGAAATTTAATAAGTGACACATTTAATTATAGATGTTGACTTTGACTGTCCTGGAGGATGGAAAACAAAATGACTCTGATGAAACCCAAGACAAGGACAACGAAGAAGCTGTGCCTGTTGGACCAGGAAATGTAGCCACCCACCACTGCATATTAGACACCACCATGCAGAGATGGAGAAGGCTGAGGATGCACCTCAGTGGGAGAGCCCCTGCCTAGAATCCCCCAGTGAGGGGCTGGGGGCGTGGCTCAGTGGTAGAGCCCCTGCCAGAATCCCCAGTGAGGGGGGGCGTGGCTTCAGTGGTGAGCCCCTGCCAGAATCCCCAGTGAGGGATGGGGGACAGTGGTGGCCCTGCTCAGTGGTAGAGCCCTGTGGCAGAATCCCCCCCAGTGAGGGCTGGGGCGGCCTCAGTGGTAGAGTCCCTGCCCAGAATCCCCAGGGTGGGGGAGGGGCAGTGGGAGTCCCTGGAATCCCCCTCAGTGGTAGAGTCCCCCGCCAGAATCCCCAGTGAGGGCTGGGGCGTGGCTCAGTGGTAGAGCCCCTGCCCAGAATCCCCAGTGAGGATGGGGGTGGGCTCAGTGGCAGAGCCCCTGCCCAGAATCCCCAGTGAGGGGCTGGGGGCGTGGCTCAGTGGCAGAGTCCCTGCCCAGAATCCCCAGTGAGGGATGGGGTGGCCCAGTGGCAGAGCCCCACCCAGAATCCCCAGGAGGGATGTGGCTCAGTGGTAGAGCCCTGCCCAGAAACCCCAGTGAGGGGGGCTGGGGTGTGGCCCAGTGGCAGAGCCCCCTCAGAATCCCCAGTGAGGAGCTGGGGTGGCCCAGTGGTAGAGCCTGCCCAGAATCCCCAGGAGGGCTGGGGGCATGGCTCAGTGGTAGAGTCCCCTGCCAGAATCCCCCAGTGAGGGGCGGGGGGCGTGGCTCAGTGGTAGAGCCCCTGCCTAGAATCCCCCAGTGAGGGGCTGGGGGCGTGGCTCAGTGGTAGAGCCCCTGCCTAGAATCTCCAGTGAGGGGCTGGGGGCGTGGCTCAGTGGTAGAGCCCCTGCCTAGAATCCCCCAGTGAGGAGCTGGGCGCGTGGCTCAGTGGTAGAGCCCCTGCCTAGAATCCCCCAGTGAGGGGCTGGGGTGTGGCTCAGTGGTAGAGCCCTGCCTAGAATCCCCCAGTGAGGGGCTGGGGGCGTGGCTCAGTGGTAGAGCCCCTGCCTAGAATCCTCCAGTGAGAGGTTGAGGGGCGGCTCAAAAATAGAATGTTTGTCTAGAATCCTCTAATGAAGGGTAGGGGTGTATAGCTCAGTGTCAGGGTACTTGTCCAGCATGCACACAGCCCTGGGTTTAATCCCCAGTACTGTCTGTTCTCCCCTGAAAAAAGAATGAAGAAATGGAAAGAGGAGGCAACATGGTCTACATAGTGAGATGGCCAGGCAATGGTGGCTCACACCTTTAATCCCAGCACTCAAGAGGCAGAAACTGGCAGACCTCTGTGAGTTCAAGGCCAGCCTGATCTACAGAGCTAGTTCTATGACAACCAGGACTACTCTAAGAAACCAGGTATCAAAAAGAAAGAAAGAAAGAAAAAGAGAGAGAGAGAGAGAGAGAGAGAGAGAGAGAGAGAGAGAGAGAGAGAGAGAGAGAGAGGAGATAGAGGGGGAGGGAGGGAGGGAGAGAGGGAGGGGAAAGAAGAGAGGAGAGAGAAGAAAAAAGAAAAAGGAAGGACGAGAAGAAGAATGGCTGTGAGTGGAATTGTCCAACACTCAGTGTTTTGAGCATCCTAGCTCAGGAGGCAGTCACGTGCAGTCCAGGGAAGCCATGGCTGAACCATACTTCTAAAGTCATTTCTTTCTCTCATGACTCTGATTATTCAAGTTTGCAGAGTTCAAAGCCATTGCAAAGTCACAAAGCTGCTCTCAAATCTCCATTTCATAATGTAGGTCACAGACAATATCTGAACCTTTAGAAGTTATGACAGTGATGGGCTTCGGGAACAGTTTGATGGGTAAATACTTGTTGCTAAGCCTGGATCTCCAGCACCACTGTAAAAGGCAGGAATGGTGGCACACATGTGTAATCCCATCACTGGGGACACACATACAGGGAGAGACAGGCGAGATGAACCAGGAAGCTCCAGGTTCAGTCCGAAACCCTGTCTTTAAAAATAAGATGGTCTCCTTCAGTGATGAACAGTTCTAGGCAAGTATAAGACAAAACCCCCGACCCCCAAAAAGAAATAAGGTAGAGCTCTGGCAGGGCAGGGTGGCTCAGTGGGGAAGCACTTGGTGCCAAGCCCAGCAAACTGTGTTCAATCCCTAGGGCCCACATGGTGGATAAAGAGAATCCCTCAGGTGTGTCCTGTGACATATATGCCAACACACACATGGGACACAGGCACACACATGACAGACACACAACACACACACACACACATGACACACACACACACACACACACACACACACACACACAGACACACAGGTGCAGACACAGACACACACACACAGCACACACACACAGACACACAGATGCAGATTCAGACACACACATACACACATGCACACATACCCACGAGATTTAAAAGCCTGAGAAACAAAGGGAGAGAGGGGAGGGGAAAAGGGAAGATGAAATTTGCAAGAAGAAAAAAGAAAGAAGTCTTCCGGGAGCTGTGAGGGCTCGACACAGGCTGGCGGCCATGTTGGCGCAGCTAAAACTTGACAATGGGGCAGCAAAGGTTCATCTGAAAGGCCCTTTAGCTGGAGATGCGCCACTGTGTGTGTTTGGCACTGACAGAACGGGCTAGAAACAAATGGGTCAGTCACACGAGGTGACACAGCAGTGCAGTGTGAAGTGAACAGACCCTGGAAGGAGAGCCAATGGACATCATCTTTTTGTGTTGTGGTTATTATTGGGTTTTGAGACAGGGTCTGGCATCAGATTTGCTATACAGTAAAGAATGACCTTGAATTCTGATCCTCTTGCTTCCCAAATGCTGGGATTCCAGGGACGGGCCACTATCCCTGGCTGACGCTGTCTTTTGGAAACCTGAGAGGCTTGGCAAAATGACATCAGCCACCAAGCCTGATGACCTGAATCCAATCCTCGGGAGCCACGTCCAGAAGGTGAGAACCGACTCTCCAAAGCTATCCTCTGAGCCGAGCAGTGGTGGCGAAGGCCTTTAATCTCAGCACTCAGGAGGCAGAAGCAGGCGGATCTCTGAGTTCGAGGTCAGCCTGGTCTATAGAGCGAGTTTCAGGACAGCCAGGTCTATGCAGAGAAACCCTGTCTCAAAACAACAACAACAACAACAGCAAAAACAACAACAATGTGTTCTCAGATGTTTGCACATATGCTATTGTATATGCACAACTATACACACACACATAAACACAGAGACAATAAATAAATCAATAAATCAATCAATCAATCAATCAATAAATAGATGTAAGCAAAATTAAAAGCCTTACAAATGTTTGTGTCCTCTCACCCAGTAAACTCCACCTCCTGGAACTCTGTTTTTTATAAAAATTACAGAAGTACAGATGAGTTTTTAAATCTCTCAAAAATAAATAGCAATTGAGCCATCTAATCTCTGCATTGCAAAACGAGTTAGCTGTATCTTTTTAAATAGAGAACGTTGTCATTCCGTTATCTTTTATCTGCTTACTTTGTGTTTTCCTGTGTGTGAACATGATCATGCAAACGTCAAAGACAACCTTGCAAAGCTGGTTCTCTACTCCCACCTTTACAGGGATTGGTGGCATTGAATTCGGGTCATTCTGCTTGGCAGCAAGCTCTTTTACCCGCTGAGCCCTCTGACCAAACCTAATGTGGTCTTAATAAAAGAAAAAATAGCGGGGCGGTGGTGGCACAGGCCTTTATTCCCATCACAGGTGGAAGCAGGTGGATCTCTGAGTTCAAGGCCAGCCTGGTCTACAGGAGTAGTTCTAGGACAGCCAAGGCTACACAGAGAAAGCCTGTCTTGAAGATAGATAGATAGATAGATAGATAGATAGATAGATAGATAGATAGATAGATAGATAGATAGACAGACAGACAGACAGGTTGGTGGATAGATAGATAGATAGATAGATAGATAGATAGATAGATAGATAGATAGATAGATAGATAGATAAAAAGAAAAATATTTATATTATTAAAAAGGCAGAACTATTGCCTGTAATCCTAGCAATTGGGAAGCTCAGGTCAAGTCTGATGACCTGAGTTGGGTCCCCAGAACCCACACAGTAGGCAGGCAGGAACTGGCTCCCAAAAGCTGTCCTCTGACCTCCATATTCACAGTATGCCTAGAAACACACACACACACACACACACACACACACACACACACAGAGAGAGAGAGAGAGAGAGAGAGAGAGAGAGAGAGAGAGAGAAAGAGAGAGAGAATTAATGTATTTTAAAAAAACAAAACAAAGATTTTTGAAAGTTTGAGGCCAGCCTTGGCTTCATATCAAAGCCCTGTCTCCGAAAACCTAAATAAAGAAATTAAAATAAATGAAAAAGTTATGCATGCCAGGGCTCACGGATATAGCCTTCATAAGCCTTCTTTCTAAATATAATAAAATATTTTACAAAACACTAAATAGGGAGCTGGAGAGACGGCTCAGTGGTCAGGAGCACTTGCTGCTCTTAACCAGGGTTCAATTCCCAGCACCCCATGACAGTTTCCAACTCTCTGTAACTCCAGCTCCAGAGGCTCCAATCCCTTCTCTGCCCTCTGTGGGCACCAGGAACACATATGGCATACAGACATGCATGTAGACAAAACACACTTACACATAAAATACAAACAAATCAGTCTTTAAAAAGGAAACACATAAAATCCTACTATCCCGGTAGAAGAGAGTGGCTACTAGGCAAACCTGATGACCTGAGTTCAAATCCCCAGGACCCGTGTGAAAAGCCAGGCATGGCACCTGTCACTGCAGCTGAAGACAGGAAATTAGGATCTCTGGGGCTTGCTGGCCACCAGCCTTAGCTGGTTCAGTGAGACATCCTGTCTGAAGGCCACTCACTGTCTTCCTCTGGCCTCTATATGTAAATATGTGTGGACACAGACACAAATACATTTTCACATGCTATATAAACACACTTGTATGCACCAAAAAAAATTTCAAAATTTTACACAGAAATAAAAGGGATGGTAATACGGTTCAAGTGGCAAAGGGGCTTGTTGCCAAACCTTACGACACGAGTTCAGTCCCTGGGAACTACAGGGTGGAAGGAGAGGACCGACTCTCACGAGTTGTCCTCTGACCTCCATATGAGTGCCATGACACACACACTCACCCCTATATGCATATAAGTAGATAAAATATAAAAGCCAAGAGACTGGAAAGATGGGACAGTGGTTAAGAACACTGGTTGCTCTCACAGAGGACCTGAGTTTGACTCCCAGCACTCACATGGTGGCTCACAACCACCTATAACTCTCTTTCCAGGGACTCCAACACCCTCTTCTCACCTCCATGCACACCAGGCATACATATGTAGACCATGTAGACATACACATAAAAGAAGTTTTAAAGGGATAAAATAAAAAGCCCGGCACTGTTTTTTAAAAATACTGAAAATGGTTTGCCTTTGTGTTTCCAGTGTCTCGACTTACTGTGTTGTTTGGCTAAGCATGGCCCTGCTCTCTTCCACCCCCGTGAACTTAGAGGACACAGACACACTGCAGCTAAAACCATGCTTTTGCTAGTGATTTAGTTTATGAATGTTATAAATATAATTGACTTGCAAAGGAGAAAGCACATTCTTACAGGCTCTGCATGTCTCTTCGGATGGGCTTAATTAAGACAAAATACCCTGTAAATAAAACGCCTCATCAGAATTCATGACATTTTTAGAACTTGAACATGACCATGGAAGCTTCAAGATACTAAAAAATAGTGAAAGCAAGCATTCTTCTTTGTCAGAGTCCCAAAATATGTCTCAGTATGCACAAAAAAAAAAAAAACCCAAGACTCAAGAACAAAGACTCTGGGCTTCATACTTTAATACTCACATTAAAAAGACCAAGAAATATGACCGCAAACTGGATGAAATTGGACAAAACCTGGAAGGAGATCAAATAACGAAAGGAAGTCCCATTTGACATAAGATTTTCCAGTTTGATTAAAGAGTCTTGAACTCTACCACAGGACAGGCTAAGTAACTATTTCAAGGCAAAGTTATTGATCAGAACTGGGAGATGGTGGGCAGTTAAAAAGTCTGGAACCCCCAGAACTCACATTGATAGCTACTGTTGTCAACTCAGCACGCCCTACAATCACCTGGGAAGTCTCAGTGAGTGGGCTGTCTATCTCGGGTTTGTCTGTGGATATGTCTGTGGGGAATGGTCTGAAGTTAACTGACATGGGAAGAATCAGTCCACTCTGGGTGGTACCATTCCCTAGGCAGAGGGAGTTCTAAACTGTATGAAAGTGGAGAAACTGAGCCGAGCACAAGCAAGCAGGACTGCAGCCATTTCTCTCCACAATTGACTCTAGCTGTTTGAAATTCCAACCTTGACTCTCCCACAACGAAGGTCTGTAACCTGGAACTGTCAGCTGCCATAAGGCCTTTGCTCCCCTAAGTTGCTTTTTGTCAGGGTGTTGTATCACATCAACAGATACCAGGCAGGCTGGTATTGTAGTACTCAGGAGACAGAGGAGCCTCAAGAGCAAGCTGGCTATTGAGACTAACCATATAGGATGAGCTCCGATTCAATTAAGAGACCCCGCTTCAATGTCTTTTATCATCATGGCAGGAAACAGAGCAGCCTGCAGGCAGACATGGTGCTCAAGAAGGAGCTGAGAGCTCTACATTTGTGATCTGTGGGCAGCTGAAAGAGACTGTGTGCCACACTGGGTACAGCTTGAGCATAGGAGACCTCAAAGCCCCGCCCCACAGTGACACACTTCCTCCAACAAGCCCAGACCTACTCCAACAAGGCCACACGTCCTAATAGTGCTACTCCCCATGGGCCAAGCATTCAAACATGTGAGTCTATGAGCACTAAGTCAATATATTCCCACCACCACATTCCATTCTCTGGCCCCCATAGGCTTATAGCATAATGTGTGTGTGTGTGTGTGTGTGTGTGTGTGTGTATGTGTGTGTGTGTATAGCATAATGCAAAATGAGATTCATGCAATATCTTAAATGTAATCACCTCTAAAATCAAAAACAGACCACATACTTCCAACATACAATGGCACAGAGTATACATTACCATTCCAAAATGGAGGAGAGACATGAAAGTGAGGAAATACTGGACCAAAGCAAGAACCAAAACCAGCCAGGCAAATTCCAAAGTCTGCATCTCCATGTCTCCAACTCTTTTCAGCATCGTCACTTGCCAACACACTTTTCTTAAGATGGTTCCATCCCCCCCTCCGTCAGCAACTTTCCTTGGCAGATATCCCATGACTCTGGCATCTCTAACCTCTTGTAGTCTCCAAGGCAATCCAGGCTTCACCTTCACAGCTTCATACAGTGGCCTCTCTAGGCCTCCGTGCAGGGACACCCCGCCACCCTTGGTGGTTTCCTTAGTCATGGTGGAAACTCCACTTCTTCTTCTTCTTCTTTTTTTTTTTTTTTTTTTTTTTTTTCCGAGCTGGGGACTGAACCCAGGACCTTGCGCTTGCTAGGCAAGCGCTCTACCACTGAGCTAAATCCTCAACCCCTACCCCCTTTCTTCTATCCTTGACTCTAAAGCCCAAATCACATGGTTAAATCTACCAAGTTCTGCTGCTTGCTGGGGCTGAAACATAGCCCTATTGTTCAATAACATCTTCACCAGCTGTCCATTCTAAATGGTTTCCTTCACTGACTAAGCTTGGCTGTCCTGGAACTTGGTCTGCAGACCAGACTTGCCTTGAACTCAAGGGATCTGCCTGCTTCTATACCCTGAGTGCTCGTATTAAAGGCGTGTACCACCATGCCTTTAATTTTTTTAAAAATTCTTTTTCACAAGTTAGAAGCTTATCTAGGTAGAAGCTGATCTTGCCCTGAGGTCACTGCTCCCTTTATTTCATTTGACACCCAGTTTCTTAAAAATCTGTTTATCTTCTTGAACACAGGATTCAGTTCCATTCTTCCCAGTGTCCCTTTTCTCCTCAGAGTGTACATTTTGTAACTTTTCCTGCTCATCGTGCTCCATTTTTTTTTATAGAACTTTATAAGCATGGTCACTAATAATCACATTACACAGCCGCACTAGGCTATTTTGAGATTTCCTCTGCCAAGGCAATTTAATCCAAAATTCTTCAATCTGGGCTCAGGCAAACTTTTTGGATAAGGGCAAAAAGCTGCCACATTCTTTGCCAAAATATCACAGGAACTGTCTCTAGTACACATACTAACATTCTTCTCTGAAACCTCTTGAGCTGGGCCACCACCGTTCAAATCGACTTGACACCACTGTCTCCATATTCCGACTAAGAAAGCACCACTTAAAGCATTCAACTGTTTTTCTAATCCACAGTCCCAAAGTCCACCAAACAAAAACATGGTTCCCGCCTATCACCAGCAATACCCAACTCCTGGTACCAACTTCTGTCTACTAGGGTTTCTGTTGCTGTGAACAGACAGCATAACCAAGGCAACTCTTATAAAGGAAAACATTAATTGGGGTTGGCTTACAGTTTTGGAGGCTTAGTCCATTATCATCATGGCGGGAAACATGACAGTATGCAGGCAGGCATGGTGCTGGAGGGACTGAGAATTCTACATCTTGATCCGCAGGCAGCAGGAAGAGACTGTCCCACACTGGGCACAGCTTGAGCACGAGAGACCTCAAAGCCCGCCCCCACAGTGACGCACTTCCTCCAACAAGGCCACGCCTACTCCAGCAAGGCCATACCTCCTAAGAGTGCCACTCCCTACCGGCTAAACATTCAAACACGTGAGTCTATGGAGGCCAAACCTACTCAAACCACCACACATGTATATCACATCCAAAAAAAAAAAAAAAAAAAGAAAAAGTTTAAAAACAACAAAAAACAGTAGAAGCACATTTTTAAAGGCGACATGGGGCCAGGCAGAGTGGCCTTTAAATTCAAGCCCTTCGGAGGCAGAGGTAGATGAATCTCTGTGGCCCAAGGCCAGCCCCAGTCTCAAACAAACCACTATGGTGGGCTAGGGATGAGGCTCAGTTGGAAGAGTGTTGGACCCAAATGCACAGGACTCCGGGTGCTGCGCACTCCTATATTAGCACTCTAGAGAGGGAGGCAGGAAGATTAAAAGTACAAGGTCATCCCCGGCCACATAGTAAGTGTGAGGCCAGCCTGGGTTACAAGAGACTGTGTCAGGCCAGCCTGGGCTACAAGAGACTGTTTCAAAAATGTAAAAAAAAGAAAAAGAAAAAAGGAAAAGGTCTCCCATTTTACAATGTGTGTACGTATGTGTCTGCATGCGCGCGCATGAGCGTGCAGTAAACAAAACAGGACCTCTCAATCAAATCCAGAGCTTGCTGATACAAGGCTAGTTTGGCTAATCCGTTTGCTGTGAGGATTCCCCAACTCTACCTTTGGAGGATGGAATTACAGGCCACACCCATCCAACAGTCACAGACAAATAAGGGCTGTTTGTGTATCTCAGTGGTAGAACACATGACTAACGTGTGAGGCTCTGACTTTCATCTCTCTCACTCACACACACACACACACACACGTACACACGCACACCACACATACAGGCACGCACACACGTACACACACGCATACACGTGCACACACACGCACGCACACACCACACGCACACACACACACACACACATGCACGCACGCACACACACACCACACACACACACACACACACACACACACGCATGCACGCACACATTCTGCTGTAGAGCCTGGGGCATGGCTTGTTTGGCAGTGCGCTTGCTCAGCACACAAAGCCTTGGCTCCCATCTGAACAAAACTGCGGTGCAGAACACCTGAAATCCCAGAGCCTGGGAGGTAGAGGCAGGAGAATCAGAAGTTGAAGGTCATTATCAGCCACATATCAAGTTGGGTATCAGTCTGGGTTTCATGGCACTCTGTTTTAAAAAAAAAAAAAAAATTCCTGTTTCATGGCTTACCCCAGAGAATTTTTGTTTGTGAGTCTATTGGGGCAGAAATTCATCAAAAACCAACAGGAGCACCCGAGTCTGCCTATCTGGCTTCCCTGCCCTTGCCCCACTACCAGGGTCACCGTCCGGTTTGGAGTGTTTTATGGATCTATGAACAGCTGAGAGACTTCGAAGCTCGAGGTCATAGTTCATTTCTCAATATGTTTGAATGGTAAGTGATGCAATTTAGCGTGCATTCTCTTCTTGGGGGTGGGGGAGGAAGTGTGTGTGTGTGTGTGTGTGTGTGTGTGTGTGTGTGTGGGGTATGTGACATTGAGTCTGGCTGTCCTGGAACTAAGTATCTAAAGATGACCTCTTCATCCTGTCTCTTCTATCTTCCAACTGTGGCCACGCCACCAAACCTGGCTGAGCAATTCATTCTTTTAAAAAACTTTTTTTTTTTAATTTTGTCCCCGTCCATGTGAGAGGGATTGTGCCAGAGCAAGCATGTGGAAGTCACACAGAAGACAACCGGTGATAGTCTGTTCTCTCCTTCCACTGTGAGAGGCCCAGGAATCGAACTCAGGCTGTCAGGCTTGGCAGCAAGCACCTGTATCCGCTAAACCATCTCACTGACCCTTAGTGTATACTCTTCATGGGGCGGGGCTGTGGGTGTGGGAAGGAGAGCCCCGAGGCTTGAGTATTACAAGCATGCGTTCTATCTTTGAGTTGCGTCCACCAGCCCCGTTCTTAGAACTTGCCATTTGAAGTTCTCGGGGCCAAAAAGAGTTTACAAACGACATTTCAAAGACGGGTGGACTCTGAATTCACATGTTTCCCAATAAAGAATCTACTTTCTGTTTCCAAATATATCAAATGCCCTGAGCATGACCAGACTCTTGGTTCTATTTTCTTTCCAGGGAGGGTTGGGTTGGAGGAGAGTCAAATGAGGTAAAGCAATCCCCTTATGGGATCATACGCTTTCCTACGTCATGAGTCTATTAATGTGATCTAAATTGGTTTTTTTTTTTTTTTTCCTTTTGAGACGGAGTCTCATCCCAAGCTGGCTTTGAACTCACTATGCTTCCGCCTCCTGAGTGCTGAGATTGTAGGCTCACGCCAGGCGTGTATGCTGGGGAGAGAGCCCAGAGCTTCATGCACACTAGGCGAGCATGGGACCAACTGAACCACATCCCCACATAGAAGGTTAGGGTTGGATAAATAGAGAAAAAGAGAAAGCTTTGGAGGGGACAATGAGATGACCCCCAACACTAGAAGCCCATCCAGACATGCCCAGGTAGCCAGAATGGGTGACTCAGGGTAAAGGGAGGAGACAGGGCACACCATTGAGGGGCAGAGGATACCAGGCCTTTACTGTCAGTCATCTGGAGAATGGGATGCTAGGCTGCAGTGAGAGAGTAGCTGGGAGGAAAGGTTGGGCTCAGTGTGGACTAAGGCAATGCCAGAAGCCAGGTTGGAGGGAGAGAAGCCCAGGCAAGAAGGCAAGTTGTCATCCCAGAGCATCAAGCCTGGTCAAACGGTCCTATTATCCGAACAAATCCCCCCAAGAGAAAGAAGCCAGACGCAGGGACGACATGTTACACGAGTTCATTCACAGATGACCAGGGGCAGAGAGCAGGGGGCAGGAGGAGAAGCATCAGGGCCTGTGCATCTGCTTATAGGATGTGGGTTCTTTCGGGGGTGGTGAAAATGTCCAGGAAGCAGACGGTAGCAGGCATTGCTCGACAGATTGGAAGAACCAAAGATCACGAATGGTGAATTACCTCATGGTGTTTTACCAGAGTTAAGGGGAGGAGGGGGTTAGCATGGTGAGCCATGCTATAGTGTGTGCACTTGGGAGGTAGAGGAGGTAGAAGGTTTGGGAGAGCAAGGTCAAACTCAGGGATATACTGAGTTTGAGGCCAACCTGAGCTACAGGAAACTCTCTCTCTCTCTCTCTCTCTCTCTCTCTCTCTCTCTCTCTCTCTCTCTCTCTTTCTCTCTCCGTCTCTCTCTCTCTCTGTATCTCTCTATCTTTCTCTCATACACACACACACAAAGAGAGAGAGAGACAGAGAGAGACAGAGACAGAGACAGACAGGAAAGGAAGAAAGGAAGGAAGGAAGATGGAAGGAAGGAAAGAAAGAAAGAAAGAAAGAAAGAAAGAAAGAAAGAAAGAAAGAAGACAAAACCCTAGAATTTGGCTGTTAGGAACTAGGGGAAGGGCATAGGAGTCAGTGCTTAGTGAGTTTCTGTTTCAAAAGATGAAGTGCCTTCCTTCTATGGATGTCAGATCAATGGATACCCAGCAGAACGAATGTGTTAATGCCAATGAACTAGTCATATGGGGACAGCTTCAATGCCAGCTCCCCCCAGCCCATGGTGTCAGGTCCAGTGCCTTGCACATGAGGCCAACACTCTGTCTCTGACCTACGTCCCTAGTCCCTAGATGACACTTCTTACAGCATACGTATTTTACCATAGTTAAAGCAATTAATTAAAGGGGTCATGAGAAAGCAAGAAAGCAATGTGATCGTTTTAAAAATGCACATGTGTAGGGTTGGGGATTTAACTCAGTGGTGGAGCGCTTGCCTAGCAAGAGCAAGGCCCTGAGTTGGTCCCCAGCTCTGAAAAAAAAAAAAAAAAAAATTCACGTGTGTGTGTCTATGTGTGTCCTGTCACGTGTGAGCTGACCTAGGGAAGCCAGGAGAGGGTGGTTGACTGCATGGAGCTGGAATTCTAGACAGTGAAGGCGTTGGTGCTCAGCTCTGAACCCAGGTCCTCTGGAAGAGCAGCAAGTGTTCCTAAACGATGAGTGTCGCTCCGGCCCCTCCCTTTCAACCTGTACAACTAGGATTCTTAAATTACACTGACTCCTTTACGGTGTCACAAGTATCAACTACAGCGGGTGTAGGTGTGTTGAGTGTGCACATGTGCATGTGAATTGTCAAAGGACAATTTCTCCGGGCCAGACCTCTCCTTCTACCTAGTGGGTCCCAGAGATCTCCCTGGGATTATCCGGCTTAGTGGCAGGGACTTTTGTCCCCCGAGCCATCTCCCTGGCCTGCTGAGAGGACTTTTGAAATTGTTCTTTGGAGAGATAACTATGTTATACATTATTGTGCAGGCCAGGCATGGGGGTACACACCTGGGGTTCCATTCCACACGCTGAAGCAGGAGGATTTCTGTGATCCCAGGCCATCCAGAGTGGACTCCAGAGTGAAGCACTATCACAGTAATAAATTATATATATATAGATAGATAGATGTCTATATATCTATATATATATATATGTCTATATATATACATATATGACACATATATAATAAATTATATGTTATATATATTATGATATAATTGTGAGGAGTAGAGAAGAGGAAGGCAATAAGTCGGAATCAAATGGTTCTCCATTTCATGGTAGAAACATCCTGAACTTCCCTATAGGACATACGTGAAAACCAAAAAAAATCATGCCATGGCCCTAACTTGACAAATTATATTATTGATAGATAGTTTGCTGAGCATACACAAAGCCCTGGGTTCCATTCCCAACACTATAGAAACCGAGCACTGTAGCACATGCCCATAATTCCAGCACTCAGGAGTTAGAGACAGGAGGATTATAAATTCAAGGTCATTCTCGCTGCATACTGAGTTCAAAGCCAGTCTGGGTTACAATCTAATTTTGTTGTTCTTATGTTTTGTTTGGCTTTGGTTTTGTCTGGGGGGGTGTGTTATATTTCATTCATTATTATATTATTATAATATATATATATTGTGTGTGCATATATAATGTGTGCAGGTAGGAGCTAGAGGACAGCTTTGTGAGGTCAGTTGTCTTTTTCCTAATGGATCACCAGGCTTACAAACTGTCTTGGTTAGGGTTTCATTGCTGTGAAGAGACGCCGTAACCAAGGCAACCTCTTTTTTTTTAAAGATTTATTTATTTATTTGTTTTATATATAAGTACACTGTAGCTGTCCTCAGACACACCAGAAGAGGGCATCGGATCTCATTACAGATGGTTGTGAGCCACCATGTGGTTGCTGGGATTTGAACTCAGGACCTCTGGAAGTGCTCTTAACCACTGAGCGATCCCTCCAGCCCCCAAGGCAACTCTTATAAAGGAAAACAATTTAATTGGGGCTGCCTTACAGGTACAGAGGTTCGGTCTATAAGCATCATGGCGGGAGCATGGCAGCATTTGGGCAGAGATGGTGCTGGAGAAGGAGTGGGGAGTTCTATATTTTGATCCGAAGGCAGCCAGGAAGAGACTGTCTTGTCACCACTGAGCAGAGCCTGAGCACTAGGAGCCCTAGGAGCCCCCCAAACCCCACCCCTACAGTGACTCATATCCTCCAACAAGGCCACACCTATTTTAACAAGGGCACACCTCCTAATAGTGTCTCTCCCTGTGGGTGGTTTGATTGTTTGTTTGTTTGGCTTTATAGTTTCTCAGTGTAACCAGCTCTGGCTGTCCTGGACTCACTTTGTAGACCAGGTTAGTCTTGAACTCACAGAGATCCACCTGCCTCTGCCTCCCAAATGCTAGGTATTAAAGGTGTGCACCACCACTCTTGGCTAATTATTTAATCATCTTTATTTTATGTGCGTTGGTGTTCCGTCTGCATGTATGCCTGTGTGAGGGTGTCAGATCTTGGAGTTACAAACGGTTGTGAGTTGCCCTGTGGGTGCTGGGTATTGAACTCAGGTCCCCTGGAAGAGCAGTCAATGCTCTTAACTGCAGAACCATCATTATATCTCTCCAGGTCCCCTGGTGGTTTGATTAAATGTTTGTCTTAATTGAAGAGGCTGTTTGGGTGTGCGCTTGCACACGTAGACTAGAGGTCAACCCTGGAAATCTTTTTCGATCTCTTCACTTTATCTTTTGAAAGTCTCTCACCAGACTGATTCTGAAGCTCGCCAATTCAGGCAGACTGGCTGACCAGCAAGCCCCAAGGATCCTGCCTCTAACGATGGGTGCATCATTGGGATTATAGGCATAGACCACGCCCATCTTTTAAATGGATGCTGAGGATCTGAACTCGGGTCTCCAAGCTTGCCTAGCAAGCCCTTTGCCAACTGAAGCCACGGGCTCCTGAGAAAGAGCAACTCAGAGAGGAAACCCCCGCAGCACAGCTCTCAGCCAGCAGGTTGAGGAATCCAGATGAGAGGGTTCCACACTAGGCTTCTGCTGCGACTGGAATCCATCCAAGTCGGGAGACAGGAGTGGGGAGCGCTGATACCGAAGGGCCTGCCTGGAGCAATTGTGAGGACTTTGATTCTTAATCTGAGTCACAAGGGCAGTCAGGCGCTTTTGTGCAGAACATCAGATCGTTTTCTCTACAAAGTAGCAAAGAAAAGATCCCGGAGCTCTGTTCCCAGGGTCCGCGGGAGCTAGAAACCCGAGAGTCATTTTCCTTTGATGTTGAGTCAAACCAGCAACAAGAGCCTCCTGGAGGCGAGCTGGGGAAGGGGTCACTGCTGTTAAGGAAACTTTACAAAAACTGAATAGGGCATTTAGCCCACGTGACTAATTTCTCAGCTAAGGGCTTGAGCTCTGTTAAATTTGGGAGCATCTAAGATAACAAACAACCCTGCCCTTCAGGAGGATTTGGAGCCAGATCTGACCTGAGCGGGAAATACATGGGAGAATGCCTGCTTATGCCGCGTGAGGGGCAGGCCGGGTCACTGTGCCTTGTACGTATAGCCAGATAGTGGGGCACATGCTGAAAGGCTAGACACCAGCTTACCGGATGGACCAGGAGGGGAAAATGCTTGCCTGATGACCTAAGCTTGATCCCCAGAACCCACGCGGTGAAAGAAGAGAAGGACTCTGGAAACATTCCCCTCTGACCTCCACATGTGCGCTGTGGCAAATGTCCGTCCACACACATCCACACACACACTCCCCAAAAGCTGTCTGCTGACCTCCATACACGTGACACGGCACCCACACTCATAGACGCACATTTCCTATGCACACTCGTTGGTCCATCTCTCTCTCTCTCTCTTTTTTTTTTTTTTCCGGAGCTGGGGACCGAACCCAGGGCCTTGCGCTTGCTAGGCAAGCGCTCTACCACTGAGCTAAATCCCCAACCCCACCTATGCACACTCGTAATAATAAGTAAAATAGCTAAGAAGCTAAAGTAACTCAGATGTCCGTCTACAAAAGAATGGATAAAGAAAGGGTATGGCCATACGGGATCTACAGAGTGAGTTCCAAAACAGCCGGGGCTACGCAAAGAAACCCTGTCTCAAAAACCTAAAATAATAGTAAGAATGATGATAATATAAAATATATAAATAAAAAATTAAAGTAAAGAAGAGGAGGGGAAAGAGAAATGGGAGGGAAAGAAGATGGAGGGGAGAGAGA
Source organism: Rattus rattus (assembly GCF_011064425.1). Lineage (NCBI taxonomy): Eukaryota > Metazoa > Chordata > Mammalia > Rodentia > Muridae > Rattus > Rattus rattus. The sequence continues at coordinate 9,544,622 of NC_046169.1, forward strand.
AAGTGTAGGGATGAGGGGGAAGGGGAAGGGGGGAAAGGGGTTTCAACAAGAGATGTCTCCATAGTTTCAGGCTTATGAACACATAGTTCCCAGTTGACTGCGGTGCACACCTTTGATCCCAGCGCTGGGGGGGCAGATGAGTTCAAGACCAGCCTGGTCTACACAGCAAGTTCTAGGACAGCCATGGCTACACAGCAAGAAGTTGTTCCAAGAAAATCAACCATCAATCAATCACTAAATAAATAATAAATCAATGGGGCGGGGCTGGAGTTATGGGTCTGTGGTTAGGAGCAGTTCTGGTTCTTCTGTAGGAAGAACCAGACTTGGTTCCCAGCACCCCCGAGACATCTGATAATCGCCTGGGACTCCAGTTCGAGGTGGTTACGGTACCTCTTCTCGGCTCCGTGGGTTCCTGCATGCACCAGCTGCACAGACACACACTCAGACGACAAATAAATACTTTAAACAAAATAAAAATAAAAAGTCTCGTCATACGCTAACCTATAAAACCTTTAAAAGGGAGATGGTGGGGGTTGGGGATTTAGCCCAGTGGTAGAGCGCTTGCCTAGCAAGCACAAGGCCCTGGGTTCAGTTCCCAGCTCCGAAAAAAAGAAAAGAAAAGAAAAGAAAAAAAAAAAAAAAAAAGGGAGATGGTGGCTCAACTGCAAAAGGTGCTCGCCAACAAGCCTTCCAGCCTGAGTTCCATCCCTGGGACCCACACCAAGGCAGAAGAGTTGTCCTCTGGTTTTCAAGCATGTGGCCACGGTGCACAGACATTCGTGTGCCCAGTAATGATAAATCATCTTTTTCTTTAAGTGGGGATTTTGTTCGGTTTGGTTTTGGGGTTTTTGAGACAGGGTCTCTCTGTGTATCACTGGTTGGCCTGGAGTTTGCTGTGTAAACCAGGCTGGCTTCAGACTCACAGAGATCCGCACACCTTGGCCCCACGTTCTGGGAAAAGAGACTTGCAATGCCGCACCAGCACGGTTTGTTTTGGAAATGGAGAATTTGAATCAAAGGGGATTTTGGCAATTTCCTAGGTCCGGGTTTGTTGAATTACTGTATTTTTGAGGGACTTTTATTCTCGTAGGCTTTCTGTTTTGTGGCCCACGTTTGGAATACATTGTGTTCTTTTAAACATCAGAAAATTGCATAAGGTCATTGTCACTTTGGGGATGTTTGTTTTGTTTGGAGCATGCACTAACTCTTATTGTATAAACTGTACCAGTGGCTCAAAGCTCAGTCATTATAATAACTGGAAATACTTAACAAAAGCCCAGGGGGCCAAATCCCAGCCACGCCCACCTCACCCAGCCACGCCCACCTCGTCCCAGCCACGCCCACCTCCCCCGCCCCAAGCCCGGACATCTGACAAGCAAAGCTGGGTGAACCTCGGTGGTCTGTGACCCGAAAGGGCTCACAGGCTAATCCTACTTTGTGAAATGGTGGTAGCTACAGATGTCTCGTGTCTTTTATTTTGTTTTGAGAAAAGGTCTCCAGAGAATTGATTTATTTTTCCACCGGTTTATGGGTTTTTTTTTTCTTTCTTCAAATTTGACTTAGCACATGTGTTTCTTCTGTGTGTGTGTTCGTCTGCATGGCGTATGTTACAACCCGTGAGCACATCTGCCACGTGTTGAGCACGTTGGAGCTCAGAGGAGGACCCTGTGATGGTGAGTACTCTCCTTCCTCATTCGCGTGAGTTCCAGGGATCGAACCCAGATCCTCAGGCTCACAGCGCTTCACCCACTGAGTCATCCAGCCTGCCCTTATACTTTCTTCACTATATTTCTGCCACATGACGAAAACGTCACAAAGTGCAGGGGGATCTGGGGGTGGTCCATCATACCTATAATCCTAGCACTCGGGAACGGGAGATAAGAGGATTGATTGCCCGTGAGTTTGAGACCAGGGTGGTCTACATAGTGGGTTCCAAGCCAGCCGAGAATAGGTGAAACTCTGTCCCCAAAGGAAGCAAGCAAGCAAACTAAATGAGATGTAGGGGTGGGTCCTCTGTCCTCCACACATGTGCACTTACACACACACGCGCGCGCGCACACACACACACACACACACACACACACACGATAAAATTTTTTCAAAAAAGATAAAGGGGTGTTGTAGTTATGTATGTTTGCATACATGTATGTATGTGTACCCCTGGCATGCCAGGTGCCCATGACAGTCAGAAAAAAGGCATCAAGAGACCCCTGGAAGGGGTTGGGGATTTAGCTCAGTGGTAGAGCGCTTGCCTGGGAAGCGCAAGGCCCTGGGTTCGGGTCCCCAGCCCAAAAAAAAAAGAACCAAAAAAAAAAAAAAAAAAAGAGACCCTGGAACTGGAGTTGCAGGCACTTGTGAGCTGCCAACGAAGCCACCAGCATCTTCAAGCATGACGCTCTACAGGAGAGCTAGCCCCAACCCCTTTCACTTTTTATTTTGCAACTATTTCTTTAGTTACTTATTTATTTACGTTCGTTTAATGTCTCGCCAAGGCAACTCCGGGTGGCTCCGAACTCCCTCTGTGACTCATCAAGTCTGGCTCCGAGAACCACTTTTTGATTTCAGTGTTGGAGGACATTCGAAGTAAGCACTCTTGCACTGAGCCTTACTCCCAACTCAGGGAGGTTTTTGTTTATTTGGTTGGTTTTTCAAGAAAGGGTTTCTCTGTGTAGCGCTGGCTGTCCTGGCACTCACTCTGCAAACCAGGCTGGCTCCAACTCTCAGGTTTGCTTACCTCTGTCTCCGGAGTGCGGGGATTAAAGGCATGAGGGCACCGCCGCCGCAGCCACCACCACCACCGGGCACATGACGTTATTTTAACACTTCAGTCTCACAGCAAGTCTCCGAGTTCTGATGGGAGTAAAGTGAGTGACCTCCCTCAAACCCATGGTGGAGTTGCCCAATGCTTCAAGCCTTCATTGTCCGTTCCTGGTAAAGGGCGGGGTTAGACTAGCTGTCTGGGCAGGAAGTAGACCTCTCAAGCCCTCAAGAGATTATTAAACAATTCCATTGACTTTTCGTTCTGGTCTTTACAAGATCCTGAGCCAGCATATTTTACATACTTCAGATTCTCACAACTACTCCTCGTGAGTCACTCTCTTTTTATGTTCCTGTGGGATATTCATGGGTGTGAGCGTGTCACGAAGGTGGAGGCCAATGGTCATTTATGTCTTCATTACTGTTTTCCACCACCATGTAGACCAGGCTGGCCTGTTAGCCTCTGTTTCCCGAGCGCTGACTTATTCTACCACGTCCTGAATCCACTTCTGTGTGTGTGTGTGTGTGTGTGTGTGTGTATGGTGTGTGTCTAATGTTAACTTCTTTCTTTACAATTGTTCTTATGTTTATGGGTACTCTCCTGTATATATGTATGTGCACCGCTGTGTGTATCTGGTGTCCACAGAAGTCAGAAGAAGGCATTGCATCCCCTGGAACTAGATGGTAAGGAAACGCCATGTTGGTGTTGGCAACCGAAGTGCTTTGCAAGAGCAAGCTGGTGTTCTTAACCAATGAGCCATCTCCCCAGTCCCTTTCCTAGAGCTCTCCCCAGGATCCTCCTGCTCCCACCTCCCCTACAGCAGGATAACAGGCTCACAGCACAGGCCGGGTTTTCCCATGGATGGATGCCGTGGACCGACACTTACATCTTCCTTCTTGCACTGCAAGCTTTTTGCCAACTGAGCCATCCTCCAGTCACCCCTGTTTATTACATTTAACATTGTTTACCATGCACGTGTGTCACAGAGCACATGTGGAGAACATTGGATAACCTGCAGAAGTAAGTTCTCTGCGGGTCCCCAGCTTTGAATTCAGGTCATCAGACTTGGTGGCCAGTGCTTTTACTGACCTCATCGTCTCAACAGCTCTGTTTGTTTGTTTGTTTGTTTGTTTGTTTGTTTCTGAGGTTGGGTCTCATGTAGCCCAGGATAGAGTTGGACTTCTTATGTCGCCGAGGCCAGCCTTGAACTCCTGACCCTTCTGCCTCTACTTTCCTAATGATGGGGTTTTAGGCATACACCATCCCGCCCAGGTGCCGCTTTTCGGTGAACAGTTCGTTGGTGTTAGTATCTCACGGTTGTGAGCAGCAGTGAGTCGTGCCGTCTGTCCACCTCCAGACCTTGCTCATCTTTTCCGAGTGAAACTCAGTCGCCATGAAGACCTACTGTGGAAGCAGGGAGATGACTCAGACAGCGAAAGCTCAGAAGACTGTTCTGTCCGTCCCTGTCCTCAGACGCAGCTGCTGGTTTCCGACGAGGAACGGGTTGTCCTGGAGGAAACCACTGCAGCCTTGGCTTTTAAAGATATCAGGAAGATGAAACAATGCGGATGGAGTCCAGGGGGGCAATGCACCAATTCAAATTACACTCACTGGCCAAACCATGAAGTCCTGGAGGATGGGGATGAGGGGTGTGTCCTGAGCCAGAAGGAAGAATCAGAACGTGAAAGGATTAGGGTGCGTGCCTACCAAGACACCGAGATTCACTATGGGAAACACCCAGTGGTCAAGGTTTTACCGAGCTTGCTTCTGGAGGAGAATCGACAAGGGTCTCGGATTTGCACAGTCCTTCGAGGTTTGTTAAAAACACTTCCAACTGTATTGACCAAGGAGAGGAGGCTGAAGTCATTACGGGAGACAACTAAATCGGCTCTTTTAGTAAATTTATTAAAAAGTTGATTTAATCAGTTGATAAAAAATAGATAGATAGATAGATGATAGGTATGTAGGTAGGTAGATTGATAGATGATAGATAGATAGATGATAGATAGATAGATGGTAGATAGATAGATGATAGATGATAAATAGATAGATGGTAGATAGATAGATGATAGATAGATAGATAGATAGATAGGTAGATGATAGGTAGGTAGGTAGATAGATGCACAGATAGACAGATAGATGATAGGTAGGTAGGTATAGATGACAGATAGATGATAGATAGATAGGTAGATAGATAGATGGTAGATAGATAGATAGATAGATAGATAGATAGATGATAGATAGATAGATGGTAGATAGATAGATGATAGATAGATAGGTAGATGATAGGTAGATAGGTAGGTAGGTAGGTAGATGATAGGTAGGTAGGTAGATAGATGCACAGATAGACAGATAGATGATAGGTAGGTAGATAGATAGATAGATAGATAGATAGATAGATAGATGTGATGTCTGGCATCTGTAATCCCAGAATTCCCACAGCAAGATGGGAGGCAAAGACAAAAGAATCAATCAACCACGAAGGCTAACTACTCTGCAGTACACTGTACCCAGGTCAAAATGCTAAACTCTGGGTTGGGGATTTAGCTCAGTGGTAAAGTGCTTGCCTAGCAAGCACAAGGCCTTGGGTTCAGTCCCCAGCTCTGAAAAAAAGAAAAAAAAATGCTAAACTCTGCTTCAACACGGTAGGAGAGAACCAGCTTCTCAGAGTTGCCCTCTGACCTCTGGCCGTGATACACGCACATATCAGGGCACATGTATACTTTGTTCACACACACAATAAATGCAATGAAATATTTTTAATTAATAAAATTAATTGCTGGGGCGATGACCGAGTGGATAAAAGCATCGGCTGCTCTTCCAGAGGATCCGAGTTTGGCACCTCCTCCACATGGTGACTTGACGCCAGCACCAAGAGATTAGATGTCCTCTTCCAGCACCGGGACACTTGGGTGGTACACAGATGTGTAATTTAGACAGAACACCCATCCACATAAAATGAAAATAAATGAAGTCTTCAACAAACAACTTCAGGATTTGGAGAGACAGCCTAAGGGTTAAGAGCATGCACTGCTCTTGCAGAAGAACTGGGTCCCAGCACCCACACAGCAGCTCAGAATCCTTAACCCCATCCCTAACTCTAGTTCCGGGCTTCCCTCTTCTGGCACCTGCAATGACTCACTCACATATCCCTGGACACTAATGTGCATAAACGGTTTAGAATAAAATAAATCTAAACAGAAACCCATCGACATCTTTTAAAATTGACTTCACACATTTTCAAAAGGAAAACAATGCTCAAGTATGGCTTTTGAAACGAAAGCCAGACTCAGAGCCTATAGAAACTGGGTTAAGACCACGAGAAGACCCGTCAGGAGGCGTGGTTTCTAGGCAGAGGAATGAAACATATCCGTTGATCTAAACCAACTTCTGGATGGGGTTAACTCAAAAAAGTTAGAAGGCTAGTTCATTTGTTGGTTATCTTTTTCCGTTCTGAAGATTTAGTTCAGTGCTTTGGGCATGCTAGTTAAATCCTAGAATACTCTTAGGAGATTTTAGGCAAGAGTACTTGCTATTATTGAGCCACGCCCCCAGCTCCTCACTGGGGGATTCTAGGCAGAGGCTCTACCACTGAGCCACGCCCCCAGCCCCTCACTGGGGGATTCTAGGCAGGGGCTCTACTACTGAGCCACGCCCCCAGCCCCTCACTGGGGATTCTAGGCAGGGGCTCAACTACTGAGCCATGCCCCCAGCCCCTCACTGGGGGATTCTAGGCAGGGCTCTACCATTGAGCCACGCCCCAGTCCCCCCGACTGGGGAATTCTAGGCAGGGGCTCACCACTAAGACACACACACACACACACACACACACACACACACACACACACACACACACACACCCCACAGTACTTTGCTTGGTTTTGTTTTTGTTTGAGACAGAGTCTCAGTCAGAGTACAGGCTGACCTTGAGTTTACTATGTTGCTTGTGTATCTCTAACCCAAGAACCCCCTCCCTCGGCCTCCCTAGTGCTACAGGCGTGCATCACCACACCCAGCAAAGCTACGTCTCCCCTCCTCCTTTGAGTCTTTGAAAGAGGGTTTCTCTGTGTGGTCCTGGCTGCCCTGGAGCTCACTGTGTACCCCAGGCTGGTCTGGAACTCAGATCTGCCTGCCTCTACCTCCCAAGTGCTGAGATCAAAGGCTTGTGCCACCACTGCCCCAAGCAAAGCTACCTCTTAAATCAAATTTGGAGAAAGGGTGTGGAGTGGCATCAGTCTGGGCTCAGGTGTGCTCCATTTATCATCGACGAAGGTTAACTATCTGCTTAAAAATAGAAAATTGCGTTCTCCGGAGAATTCGCTACTCACAGTCGCTCACAGCCGTCCTCACTTTTCTGTCTTTGCTCCTCTCGGAGCAGCAAATTTCTCGCATGCATTTCCCACGTTGGAGCTATTTAGCAACTGGCTATTTTTGCTAATCTTTTGGATTAGTCTTTGAACTGCTGGAGAATCGCCGCCTTAAAAAGGAAATGTTTCTGCCTTAGAACATCTACTCTGGCGGAACAAGCGAGATCAGTCCAAAAAAAAAAAAAAAATGCTGTGTAAGTAGCCAATGGCTTACCTCAAAATGGGTCCCAGCAGCTAAAAATAAGCCTTTAAGGAACAGCAAAACATCGGCCAGGCACAATGTGACCAACAGGCCCTTCTGGAGTTGAGGAATCTCGAGGCCCAAAAGCTGACCGGCTCTTAGCTTCCTTTAATCTAGTACAAAGACCAAAGCTGGTGCAGATATATCGTTTATATGAATCAAAATGTTACCCTGCCCCTTATAAATGTGTTCAGTTATAACATGTCACTCAAAGGAAATATGGGAGGGAGGGCGGGAAAAAAAAAAAAAAAAAAAAGGAAATACATGTTAAGGGGTGTGGGTCAGTGGTAGAGCATCTGCCTAGAATCCCCCAGTGAGGGGCTGGGGGTGTGGCTCAGTGGTAGAGCCCCTGCCTAGAATCCCCCACTGAGGGGCTGGGGGTGTGGCTTAGTGGTAGAGCATCTACCTAGAATCCCCCAGTGAGGGGCTGGGGTGTGGCTCAGTGGTAGAGCCCCTGCCTAGAATCCCCCAGTGAGGGACTGGGGGTGTTGCTCAGTGTGGTTCAGTGGATATAGTACAATCTGGGTGTCACGGGACATGTCTCTGACCCCAACACTTAGGAGGTAGACATGGGAAGACCAAGAGTTCAAGTCAAGCTTCAGCTACATAGCAAATGTCAGGCCAGCCTGGGCTACAAAAGACCCCTTCTCAGTAACAAAAACTACACAACTCAATGTCTTCTCGTCGTGAGCATAGAGTTGTGCAAACATTACCATTGTCACTACCCTCGATTTTAGGATATTTTCATCACCTCCCCCCAAGTCCCCTGAACATCTTACTCATCTTCCCCTTGGTCCTCTGAACCTTGCCCCAGTCCCTGGCAACCCCTGTCCTCCTTGCTGTCTGCATAGTCACTTTGTCTGACATTTCATATGAGCACAATTATGCAAGAAGTGACCTTTTATGTCTAACCTCTTTACACGCTTCCAAAACTCATGGGAGCTGTAGCTCATATCAATTCCTCATTCTTACTAGGTATCAAATTTGGACACTCATCTTGCTGGACAACCCACTGATCTACCATACCCTGAATCCCACTTCCTTTAGTGTGTGTGTGTGCGTGTGTGCGTGTGTGTGTGTGTGTGACTGTGTCTTACGCATACACACAGCTGCATATGCAGGTCAGAGCGTAGCCTCAGGTGCTGTTCCCGGGGTTTATCTACATTGTGGTCAAGGAGGCCAGGCTGGCTCGCCAGTTAGCCCCAGGGATTCTCCTGTCTGCTTCTCTAGTGCACCGCCCCATCTGGCTTTCACACATGGGTTCTAGGGCTCAAACTTTGGTCCCCAGGCTTGCATGACAAGTACCCGACTGACTCATCCCAGTTCCCGGTCACTGAAGAACATCCTCTAGCCACAGTAGTTGGGGCTGGGGAGATGGCTCAGCCGTTAAGAGCGCCTTTACAGAAGAACTGGGTTTGAGTCCCAGCACGGCAACTCCCCACCGTCCTAACTCCTGTTCCAGGTGACCTGATGCCCTCTCCTGGCCTCCTCAGGTACCAGGCATGCACATGACACACAGACATACCTACAGTCAAAATATCCACACACAGAGAAAACAAGAATACAGACCCGTTTGTTTCTCGACACTCCCGGAGGCAGAAGCTGCAAGACCAAGGAGCTGGTGAGACGGCTCCGCAGTTGAGAGCGCTTGTTGCCAAAGGAGTCAAGTTAGGTTCTCAGCACCCACGCGGGGCAGCTCACAGTGTCCAGATCACGGAGTCTTGTGGGTAACTCTCTGAGGAATTGTCAAACTGTTTCCCGACGCAGCAACAGCCCCCCCCTTCCCACCAACAGCGTCCCAGGGCTCCAATTTCTCTACATCCTCCCCCAAACTTCCCATGACTCCCGGGTGATAACCAGCCTAGTACATGCAATCTGCACTTCCCTTGTGGCCAGATCCGAAAGCCACCGTTTCGCTTGAGTTGGTCGCAGATATGACTCATCTCTTGTTCCCCATCTGAAAGGCCAAGGGTGAGTTCGGCAGTTCAGATCTCCCCTCCCTGGATGGCTCCACATCCTTACAAGCTTGAAGGTGTCATCTGGGCCCTCAAGATTAGAGAGGGGGAAGAAACCAAATTAGCAAATCAGCCGGTGTCTGTTATGTAGGTGGGACTTGGTCTTCTCACTCAATCTTTGAATTGACTCTGGGAGGACGATAGCACAATATCTGTGTATGTGTGTGTGCACATAGGCACATGCATGTGGTGTGTGTGTGTGTGTGTGTGTGTGTTACAGTGAATGGAACACAGGTCTTTGCATATGCTAGGTAGCCTCTCTGATCTTAGGCAGAGGCCACAGCCCCAGCCCCTCACTGGGGGGGATTACCATTGGGCCACACCCCAGTCCCTCACTGGGGCAGGGGCTCTACCACTGAGCCACAACCCCAGCCCCTCACTTGGGGTATCCCAGGCAGAGGCTCTGTCCACCACTGAGCCCACCCCAGACTCCCCTCACTGGGGGATTCTGGGCTGGTGGGGCTAAGAAAAACAGGCTGGAGTGGGGTTGGGGGATTTAGCTTTGGGCCACAGGCCCAGGTCCCCTCACTGGGGGATTCTAGGCAGGGGCCTCCTGGTCACTGCCCACTGCCCACACTCTTAGAATATAAAGAAGGTAAACCATTTCCTCCCCCAAGTGCTTTTTGGCCAGTTTTTTTTGACAAGTCTTGTCACAAGCCAGAGGGAAATTTTAGACAAGAGGGAACCTCACCATTGAGAAAATGTCCACACTAGATGGGGAGGGCTGTGGACAAACCTGTGGTACATTTTCTCAATTGGTGACTATCTTGTTTTGTTTTTGGAGGATCCTATGTAGCCCTCACTGTGGTGGCACCTATTCCTGGGCTGGTGGTCCTGGGTTCTATAAGAAACAGGCTGAGTGGGGTTGGGGCTTCAGGTGGTAGAGTGCAGTCTAGTTCACTGGGGTTCAGTATTAGCCAGCTCCAAAAAAAAGGAAAAAAAAAAGAAAAAGTCCAAAAAAGTAAAACAGGCTGGTTGAGAAAGGGGTCCAGCAAGCTCTTTTAGCACTCCCTTCACGGGGGCCTGTGCACCAGCTCCTGCCTCCTGGTACTGGCCTGTTTGAGTTCTGCCCTGACTTCTTTTTTCATCCATCTTGTCCTAATTGGTGGATATATGGGACATGGGGCAGGCTCTGAATTGGCTGAAGTAAACTTTGCCTCTCCTCCCCCAAGGTATTCTTGTTTTTTTTTGAAGTCATTTGACTTCATGCCTTTTTATCCCCACAGCAGAAACGTTAAATGAAGACAAGTCTTTCTTAGGTAGCCCAGATGATATTTTCCAGAATTGCCTACAAATCCTCGTTGTTTTTGATAGGAAATATTCCTGTAGATGTACAGACACTGTTGGAAGGGCATCTGGGTTCTTTTTCCAGCTTCTGGCACCTGAACATAGTGGAGTGGTCTTTTTTATATGTTGGGGCATCTTTTGGGATGCTCTTTGGAAATAAGAAAACAATGGTCAGAATGGTTGACCATTGCAATCCCACCAACAATGGAGGAGTGTTCCTCTTTCTCCACATCCTGCCAGCATTTGCTGTCACCTGAGTTTTTGATCTTAGCCATTCTCACTGGTGAGGAACAGGGTTGTTTTGAGCATTTCCCGATGAGAGATGGGAGGCCCTGAACCCCATTTTTTAATAGACACATAGATTCTACTGTTGTAGGAGATCTGTTGGGGTATTACCACAGATCCCATTTTGTCATTCTTGATCTTAACACAACCATTGGTGTTTAGAATCACCTGGAATGAGTCTATTAGTTTGAGTGTTTGGTTTTGTTTTGTTTTTGTTTGAGACAAGGTTTACACCACGTTGAACCAGCACCCTGGCTATCTTTTTTCATTGGAACTTTGTCAAAAAAATCAAGTGACCATAGGTGTGAGTTCACTGGGTCCAATTCTGTTCCATTGGTCTATCTGTCTGTCTCTGTTCATGAGTGTCTCCAGGATAGTGATTCCCCTGAAGTCCAGCTATCCTGGGACAAGTTATTCCAGATGAATTCAGTTCTTGGGACAAGAGTCTTAATGAGGGATTGTCTGCCTTGGGTTGACATGCGAGCATGTCCTTGAAGGACTGTCTCAAGTTGATTGATATGGGAACCCCAGCCCAGTGTAGGCGGCACCATTCCCTAGCCAGGGCCCTGAGCCGTTCTCTGAGCGCAGGAATCAAGGTGAGCACAGGAAGCAACAAGCTCTCTTATTTTTCGTCCTCAGTCTTCCCAATAATTTGCTGGTTTGATTTGGTAGAAAACCCCCACTTGTCAACATAAGGGTAAGCGAAGCATTGCTTACATTAGAACTTATAATGAGGGTCAGTAAGAAGGCTCAACCAGTACAAGTACTTTCCGCCAAGCCCGATGACCTGAGTCGGATGCCCCAGCCCCACATGGTAGAAGGGAACTGACTCCATGTGATGTCCACATGTGCCTCCCACACCCATATAAATAAAAAAGACGAAGGAAGACAGAATTTATAATGCATCACTCGAAGCATCAAAGCGAAAATGGTTTCTAAGGGGATGAGAGAAAAGAAGGGGGACCAGTTGAACAGGGGAGGAGGGCTCGGGAAGGGTGACCATAATAGAAGGTGGCAGGAAATGTGACCCAAGTAAAATGCTACCTGTGCATGAAAGTGGCACGATAGTCAGGTGTGTGGCTCAGGTCCCAGAATGCTTGCCAAGCGTGCAGGAAGTCCTAGGTTCAAATCCTAATCCTACATAAATGGGCTTGCTGGTGTGTGTCTAGCATCCAACCACTCGGCAGTGGAAGCAGGAGGACCAAGGTGCATCCTCATCTACATAGTAAGTCTTAGGCAAACCTGGGCTACAGTAAAGGCTGTGGGGGTGTTAGGGGAGACAAGACAGCTACTTTTTTTTTCAACATCCAACTTTTTTTTTTATTAACAGTAAGGTCCAGAATTAGTTTTTGTAGCTTTGCTGGCCCTTCGGCCTCTGGTACGCTCGAACTTCTGGCCCTTGGAATGGACATAGGGTTTAGTTTAGTGTGGCTGTGTGGGGTTCCTGGGGCCTTGCCAAAATGCTGGTGGTCTCGTACATTTTTAATCCCAGCACTCAAGAAGCAGGGACAGGCAGATCTCTGCATTTCTGGCCAGCCTGATCTATACAGAGAGTTCCGGGACAGCCATGACTCCATAGTGAGACTGTCTCAGGGGGAAAAAGAAAGGAAGAAAGAGAGAGAGAAGAGAAGAGAAAGAGAGAGAGAGAGAGAGAGAGAGAGAGAGAGAGAGAGAGAGAGTGTTAATACAAGAAAACTAGACTTTCATGACTTTCATTAGTCTCAATGTTTTTCCACATTGTATGAGGTGTGTTATGTGTGAGGTGTGTGTGTGTGAGGTATGTTCTGTGTGATATGTGTGTGAGGTGTGTGTGTGAGGTGTGTGTGTGAAGTGTATGTGTGTAGTGTGTGTGTGTGTGTGTGTGTGTGTGTGTGTTTCCATACTTGGGAGTGAATCCAATGTCTCATCCATGCTAGGTATTTATTCTGCAACCAAGCCACACCCCAGACCGTGTGTGTGTGTGTGTGATGTGTGTATGTGTATATATAGGTGCTTTGGAGGACAAAGGGAGATTGGAGTTTATAGGCAGTGTGGGGCACCTAATGCAGGTGCTGGAATCATAATTCCAGGTCTCACGATAGAGCCTGACACTCTTAGCTGGTGAGCCATCCCTCCAGTCGCCCATGTTTGTGTGTTGAAGCAGAGTTCCCAAGCACTATTGCCCAGACTGACCTTGAATTCACAGCAGTTTCCCTGCCTCAGCTTCCGAGTGCTGGGACCACAGCCAGTGAACAAAAGAGACCCCATGTGCAAGGTGGGTCATGAAGATTGATACCCAAGGGTGTCCTTTGATCTTCAGACATGCACTAAGGCATAAGAGCATCTGTGCACACACGTGCACAAGCATGCACGCACACGCGCGCGCGCACACACACACACACTCACACACACATACACGCGTAGACATTTTTTTGTTTGTTTTTGAGATGGGGTTTCTCTGTGTAGCCCTGGCTGTCCCAGACTCGTATTGTAGACCATGCTAGCCTTGAACTCGCAGAGATCTGCCTGCTTCTGCCCCTGGAGTCCTAGAATCAGTGGAGTGAGCCACCACATGTAGACTGTACACTCATAAGTTTTAGAAAGAGCTCGCGTCATAGCTCAGCGAATCCTGCAATGATGGGTGAGGATGTAACTCAGTAGGAGAACACCGAGTGTGACCGTGAATGACATCAACTTGACAGAATCCAGCATCACCTGAATCACATGACAGACCTCTGGGGATGCCAGTGGGAGACCGGCTTAATAATGTCAATTAACGTCAGGCAGTGGTGGAGTGTGCCTTACGTCCCAGCACTAGGGAGGAAGAGGGAGGTAGGTCTCTGAGTTCCGGGCCAACCTGGTCTACAGAGTCAGTTCCAGGACACCAGGACTACAAAGGGAAACCCTGTCTTAAAAATGACGACGACGACGATAATGATAGTGATGATGATGATGATGACAATGGTAATGATGATGATGACAATGGTAATGATGATGATGATGAAGATGATGATGACGATGATGATGACGACGACGACGATAATGATAGTGATGATGATGGCTATGACAATGATGATAGTGATGATGGTGGTGGTGATGATATAGCAATGATAGTGATGATGATGATAATGATGATGATGAAGATGATGATGGTAGTGGTGATGATGGCTATGACAATGATGACGATGATGATGATGATGGTAGGTGTGGAAAGAACCATCTCAATTGTGAGCCAGACCATTTCCTAGGCAGGGGATCCTGCAAACGTTGGAGAAAGCAGGCCAAGTCTATTGCACATGTACTGAGTCTTCTTCAAATGTTAAAGTGACCAGCTGCTTCAAGCCCTGAAACATTGCTTTCCCATCATAACAGACTGTACCTCGAGTCATGACCTAAAAGGAAGCCTTTTTCCTAACTTTCCTCTGTCAGAGTATTATATTACAGCATCAAGAAAAGAAGCTAGCGGGCTGGAGAGACGGCTCAGCGGTTAAGAGCACTGACTGCTCTTCCACAGGTCCTGAGTTCAATTCCCAGCAACCACATGGTGGCTCACAACCATCTGTAATAAGATCCGATGCCCTCTTCTGGTGTGTCTGAAGAAAGAGACAGTATATTCACTTACATATAATAAGTAAATCTTTTAAAAAAAAAAGAAAGAAAGAAAGAAAGAAAGAAAGAAAGAAAGAAAGAAAAGAAGCTAGGGCTGGAGAGATGGCTCAGAGGTTAAGAGCACCGCCTGCTCTTCCAGAGGACCTTGTTTATTTCCCAGCTCCTACATAGTGTCTCAAAACTACCTGTTAATCCAGTTATACCAGGGATCCAGAGCCCCTTTCTAGTCTCCTAGGGCGCTATGCATGCATGTGGTACACGCACATATATGAACACAAAACATCCATACATATAAAATAAACTAAAGAGAAGACGTGGGCTAATGGGGGAGCGGCAGGGAGAGCAGGGCTGCTCTTTCGGAGAACTCAGGTCGGGTTCCCAGCGCCTATAAGGCGGGCACAACTGCCCATATCACCAGTGCTACCAGATCTAATGCCCTTCCTGTCCTCCATGGGGTCCAGGCACAGGCATGACGCACATCCACCCATCCAGGCGAACACTCATACATGTTACAGACAAACCTTTAGAAAAAGAAGTCCAGGGGTTGGGGATTTAGCTCAGTGGTAGAGCGCTTGCCTAGCAAGCGCAAGGCCCTGGTTTCGGTCCCCAGCTCCGAAAAAAAGGAAAAAAAAAAAAAAAAAGTCCAATTTCCCGGCGCCAAAACCAAATAAAACCCTTGTGAAGCAGTTGGGGCTGGCGTGATAGAAGCCTCCACCCAAGAAGCTGGACACACAGCTAGCAAGTGTGTGTGAGAGCCTCTTCCAACATCTGTCAGGAAGCCTCCCAGCCTCGAGAACAGTCTCAGGCCTTCCCCACAGCTGGATGTTAGCGACCGACGTCCTTCCGAGTGAGCGGGCACAGGAGACGGCCCCCTTCATCTGTTTATCTTCAGAGCCTGGCACAAAAACAAAACATCCCCTAGAAGACCAAAACGACTACCGTGGGATATTCCAAGACCTGACCTGTCTGTTCCGCTTTGGCCTGCAATTCCCATTCACCTATTCGAGGCAGACAGAGGCTGTTGCCAGACTAAGTTTGATTTTTTTTTTTTTTTTCGAGCTGGGGACTGAACCCAGGGCCGGCTGCCAGGCAACCTCTACCACTTTGCCAAATCCCCAACCCGGATTTTTTTTTTTTTTTGATTGAGACATGGTCTCACTCCATAACCTAGACTGACTCATAACTCATCACGTAGTCAAAGACGGCTTTTAATCCTTGAGCCTCCCAAATTTTGGGGATTACAGGAGTGAGCCGACCATGTCCCACTTCTGCTCTGATCACAGGGAAACTAATGTGTCCCTAATGACGGGTGACCTCATTGTTTATGGGAGGCTTGCAGAACCCAGGACAGGGTCCAAGCAGATGGGAAGCGCCATTACTAATATTTGTTCTGACTTTGTTTATAAAGTAGACACACCCCAAAGCATCCAAATCTAGGAATGTTAACATCTTCTTCCTTTTCGTGGGGATGGGGGTAGGGTCTTGCTATGTGTCCCAAGCTGACCTTGAACTCACATCTCCCGCTTCATAAATCCCCTCTAGTACTGTGATGGCCAGTGTGTATCTTCCTGCTGGACATGGACAGATCTTAACCCAACCCAACCTGACATGCTTTAAGAGAGCAGATTTGGGGGGTTGGGGATTTAGCTCAGTGGTAGAGCGCTTGCCTAGCAAGCGCAAGGCCCTGGGTTCGGTCCCCAGCTCCGAAAAAAAGAAAAAAAAAAAAGAGCAGATTTGGTGCCAGGGACAGTATGGAGGCACAATCCTGTGATTCCAGGACTTGGGAGCTGTAGGCAGTAGGATCAATGCCAGTCTTGGCTGTGTAGAGTTTGAGGCCTGTCTGAGCTACACAACTCTCGGAACAATGAGATCGGACTGGGGCTGGAGAGATGGCTCAGTAGTTAGAGAATACCGCTCTTGCAGAGGACCCAAGTTCAGCTCCCTGCGCCCACACTGGGAAACTCCAGTTCCAGAGGATCCAAAGCCCCTCGCTTCTCCTGGCACCTGCAATTGCTGCCCATGCACAGACACACGCTGTGAATAAGTCTCAGTCAACTATGTCTGTGAGTGACTAAAACCCAAGCACTGGATGTGTTTTATGAGGGCTTTTATTGATCGTATCCTTTGAGACAGGAAGACTCATCCTATACCTGGGTTTCACCTTCTGGTGGCATCCCCACATAAAAGGACATAAAAGAAAGAAGCTTTTGCATTTTTTTTTCTTTTTTTCGGAGCTGGGGACCGAACCCAGGGCCTTGCGGAAGCTTTAGCATTTTGCCTGCTTGCCCTCACTCTTGTTGGCAAGTTCATCTACTCCGCTGCTGAGGCACTCCTTCACTGGCGTTAGAATGGACTTCTTTGGGATTCCGGCATAGACAAAAAAAAAAAAAAAAACAAAAAAAAAACCATCATCTCTAGGAATCCGCTGGGACTCCAGCAACAGATGAGGACTGCTGAGACATCCAGCATCTATTGGATTCTTGGCCTGTCCATCGGGAGACAGCCATTGTGGGAGCACTCAGATCTCAACCTGGGAGACAGCCATTGTGGGAGCACTCAGATCTCAGCCTGTAAGCCACTCTAAAAAAAAATCCTTGTTACAGCTCTTGCTCTCTCTGACTCTTCCTCTTCTCCTGACTTCCTTGTCCCTGTCCATTCTCTCCCTACTCCCCAGCCTTCCACATGCCCATGGCCGGCCTCCTTTACTTATCCCCTCTGCTACTCGTCTCTCATTAAACCTCTCCACGCGGAAAAAAAATCCTCGTTACAAAAAGGAGACACACATCCACATATACGACCATTCCATGAGTTCTGCTCCTTTAGAGAACTCTGAATAATTACACATTTATACACACAAACTTGAAAGTAAATCTTAAAAAAGAAAAGAATTTACTATGCTTTTAGACTGGTGTTTTAAAAAGCTCTTCTAGGAGCTGGGAAGATGAGTCCATAAAATCCTTGCTATGCAAGTGTGAAGACTTAACCCCAGCACTCACACAAAAGCTGGGCATGGCCTTGCACACCTGTGACCCTGGCTCTGGAGAGGCAGAGACATGAGGATTCCTGGGACTCACTGGCCAGCCAGCCTATCAGAATCAGGAAGCTCCAGGCTCAGTGACAAACTTTGCCTCAAATAAGGAGAGAGTGGCTGGGCAGAGGTGGTCACCCTTGGGAGGGAGAGGTAGATGGATCTCTGAGTTTGAGGCCAGCCTGACCTACAGAGCAAGTTCCAGGACAGCCAGGACCACACAAAGGAACCCCGTCTCAGAAACAAAACAGAGAGAAAGAAATGGAGAGTGATTAAGGAAGATAATGTGCTCTGTCTTCCAGACATACATGCATGGGACACACACATGTACATACACACGCACATACACACCATATACACACAAACACACATACACATAAACATACATATACATAAACATACATGCACACATATACATCACACACATACATGTACCTCATACACACACAAACATCAAACATACACACAAACATACATATACATATACACAACACATACACATATATAGATACATCATACACACCATACCCAAACATACACACACATAAACATACACACATAAATATACACACACACATATACAAACAGACACACACACAAACATACACAAACATGCATGTACATCTCACACACACATATACACATATATATCATACATACCACACACAAACATACACACACAAATACACACACATAAACACACATACACACATATACAGACACACACACATATTCACATAAACATACTCACACACAAACACATACATACACAAACATACACAAAGAAATACACACTCACACTTCACACACAGTAAAATAAAAATGGTAGAGAAGGGAAAGAAGAGAAAAGATAGCCACCTTCTAACCCGGCCCTAATAGTCTTCAGAAGAGTGGGACAGAAAAGGAACGCCCTTCCCTGCCCAGCTCCATCTCCAGGGAATCTCACAGGCGGGTCGGAAAACACTCACTTCCTGTCTCTGACTCTAAAATGCATTATGTCACATGGGGAATGCTCCAAATCCTATTTATGGGAAAAGAGGTAATATTGGGGGCAACGAGGACGGCCAAGCCCTGCCTGGAGCTGGAAGATGCCCAAGGGCACCTTAAGAAGCCTCCCGGTCGGGGCTGGGGATTTAGCTCAGCGGTAGAGCGCTTACCTAGGAAGCGCAAGGCCCTGCGTTCGGTCCCCAGCTCCGAAAAAAAGAACCAAAAAAAAAAAAAAAAAAAAAAAAGCCTCCCGGTCCTCGTGGTTCCAGGGGGACAGATACTTTCAAGTCCTGCCTCCTGCCTCCCCGTCTTGGGCATCGGCTCATATTTCGAGTCTCCAGTGGCTCTTGTGGGGGGACGGTACAGGATGTTCTCATGAATCATCCCAAATTTGATGAACGGTCCCAGCACCAGTGCCAAGGTCAAGTTTTAAACCTGAATGTGGATTTCATCTGGAGTGCGTTGAGGGCAGCTGGCTCGACTGCTGGAAGTTGCGCATTTGGGCTGCAGGAGAATGAAAAATAGTGTTTCAGATGCTGGGAGCACAGGCCTGGAATATCGCAGAATATCCCAGCGAGGCACTGTGGGCATGACTCAGCGGTAGAGCCCTAGCCTAGCGTGAACAGGGTGGAGTGTAGGTGCTAAAGGAGAAGATGGGGCTGGAGAGATGGCTCAGTAGTTAAGGGACTTAGTGCTCTCACAGAGAACATGAGTTCGATTCTCAGCATTCATGATGGGTGGCTCACAACCACCTGTGACTCCTGCTCCAGGGATCCAAATACAGTGCCCTCTTCTGGCCTTCACGAGCACCTACACTCTCACGCACAGAACCAACACGTGCATGCGTGCGCATGTGCACGCACACACACACACACACACACACACACACACACACTTTAAGATAATAAAATGTGAAAGAAAAAAGGGGAAAATGATAAAAAGAGGTTTTGAAAACATTTGATACTACACAAGAAAGGATTCAAGGGTTGGGCATTTAGCTCAGTGGTAGAGCGCTCGCCTAGCAAGCGCAAGGCCCTGGGTTCGATCCTCAGCTCTGGGGGAAAAAAAAAAAAGAAAGGATTCAAGACTGTATTTCAAAATACACGAACTAATATAAAACCAAGGCAGAGAGATGTTACTCGCAGTATAAACAGAAGTGTAAGGTCATTCTCAGCCACACAGTGAATTTGAGGTCAGCCTGTGTCCATTCAAGACCCTGAGAAAATAGTTGTCAACTACCTCAGTGAAGAATGTGGAGGCGTACACCTGTAATCCGTACTCAGGAGGCTGAGGCAGGAGGCTCACCAGTTCCGGGACAGCTTGGGCTACATAAGAGCCTATCTGAAAAACTGTGGGGGCCAGCTGGATGGCTCAGAGGGTTAAGGTAATTTTAGCCAAGCCTTATCATCTAAGTTCAGGTCCCAGGACCCGGATGGGGGAAGAGAAGCTACTTCAAGCCTGGTTTGTCGTTGTTTGGGTTTTGTTTGTTTTTTGAGACAGTGTTTCTCTGTATAGCCCTCTGGCTGTCCTGAAATTTATTCTGTAGACCAGGCTAGCCTAGAACACACAGAGATCTGTCTACCTCTGCCTTTCAAGTGCTGGAATTCAAGAAGTGTGTCTGGCTTTTTTGTTGTTATTTTATTTTGTCTTGATACATGGCCTCACTGTGTAACCCTGGCTATCCTGGATCTCATGGTAGACCAGGCTGGCTTCGAACTCATAAAGATCCACCTGCCTCTGCCTCCAGAGTGTGGGTGTTTGTACCACAACCTACAGCCTGGAAATTTGCTTTCTAACCTCTATATTATCCCTGTGGTTCTCTTGCCAGCATGCATGTGTGTGCACGAATGCTCATACATACGCGCACATGCACACACACACATTAAATAAATGGGATTAAAATATAAACTTCTTTGTAGAGCCACGTAATGCAAAGACACCAATATCTAGAATAAATTCCCGCCAAGTTCTGTGATCCTGCAGAACATGTCAGAAGAGTTTTGAATATCTCATGCAAGACCCAGCAGAAGACAGGAAGTAGCTACCCTGGGAATTGTTCTGTAACGGGCTAAAACAGAAATATTTAACAGAGAGAAAGCCTGGAGTTTATCCCAGAAAACTGCTTTATTTGAACAAATCCTAAGTGGTGCTCGAAACATCTCTAAGATACTAAATAGCTTGCGAGCTATTTATACATGCGCGTTTATCCCAGTTCATCACAAACATGGCTTCTTAACACATCTATGAAAGTGCACAAGGAATCACGGTAAGCCACTGGCATTAAAAGAGAGCATCAGGCCACACCCTTTTTTTTCCTTTTTCTTTTTTTCGGAGCTGGGGACGGAACCCAGGGCCTTGTGTTTGCTAGGCAAGCGCTCTACCACTGAGCTAAATCCCCAACCCCCAGGCCACACCCTTTACACTTACTTAACTGCTTGTCATTTTGGGGTGCACACGCACCTGTGCCAGGGCATTCACGTGGACATGGAAGTCAGGGAACTACTTTGGGGAGACAGTGCTCTCCCTCCACCATGGGGGTTCTGAGGATCAAACCCAGTTTGTCAGACGCAGTGGCAGACCAGTTTACACGCTGGGCTTAGGAATATTTCATTTAGGGCCACAACAATGGCTCAGTGGTCGAGAGTGACAGTGGCTTCCAGAAGACCGACTGTAGTGTGCTTCCCAACACTTTCCTCAAGTGACTCACAACGACCCCAACTCCAGCTGCAGGAGATGGGACACCTCTGGCCTCAGTGGCATCTGCACTGAGATATACACAGGCATGCACATACCACAGACATGTAGGCATGCACACACAGACACACACACAGACATGCACACATACACACACAGACACACAGAGGCATGAACACACAGATACACACTCACAGACACATACACAGAGACACACACGCAGAGACACACACAGGCATGCACACACAGACACACACACAGAGACACACACACGGACACACACACACACAGCATGACACACACAGACACACACACACACTCACACACACACATACACACACACAGACACACACACACACACACACACACACACACACATACACACTCACACTCACACACACAGACACACACACACACACACACACACACAGATAAAAATAATAAAACTGTTTCTCAAGACAACAGAAAACATACAGGTGAGAAAGTCAAGACGGCAGAGTCGACTCAGTGGTCTGAGGTACTGAGTTCAGAATAATCTACAGAACCAAGAATCTATTTCATTGTTTCATTTGTTATACAAAATGCATTTTTAACTTTTGGCAAGCTGTAATCCACTTCCTTATGTTTACACAAGTAAGCCAAACTATATAAAACCCAGTACTAAATGATCTCCTTCTCGAGTATGTCTGTCCACTGGGTCTGCGGATGTGACCCAGCAGGTTGACTGCCAGACATCCACAGGGCCCTGGGTTCAACCTCCCGCAATGGATGCATGCACAGCCAATTCAATGCACGTCATGGGCCACGTAGTCTTATGGAGTGTAACCTGAAGCATAAAAAAACAAAGGAGAAACTGATCAAATGTGAACTAAAACTTGGACATGGGGCTGGTGAAGTGGTTCAGCAGATAAAAACACTGCCTTGAAAGCCTAAAGACCTGCATCTGCGAGCTGGAGAGATGGCTCAGTGGTTAAGAGCATTGATTGCTCTTCCGAGAGGTCCAGAGTTCAATTCCCAGCAACCACATGGTGGCTCACAACCATCTGTAATGGGGTCTGATGCCCTCTTCTGGTGCGTCTGAAGACAGCTACAGTGTACTTATATATAATAAATAAATCTTTAAAAAAAAGACCTACATCTGATCCCTAGAACTCTGTAGACCAGGCTGGCCTTGAACACACAGAGATCCACCTGCCTCCACATTTCAAGTGCTGGGATTAAAGGCATGGACCACCACCACCCAGCTTCAAAATACCCTTTAGACATTTTTTTTAAAAGCCAGACATGAGGATGTGTGCTTGTAATTCCAGCACCAAGGTGGATGAAGCAGGGTAGCCAAGAGAGAGTCTAGGTCAGCCTGGGCTATAGAGTAGGTTCAGTATATGGGTCAGTCAGAGCTACATATCGAGTTTGTATGAAAAAAGAATGCGTGTGCGTGTGTGTGTGTGTGTGTGTGTGTGTGTTTGCGCACGCACGCAGGTGCAATTTCTTTCTTTTTTTTTTTTTTTGTTTTTTTTTTTTCAGAGCTGGGGACCGAACCCAGGGCCTTGCGCGTCCTAGGCAAGCGCTCTATCACTAAGCTAAATCCCCAACCCCGCAATTTCTATATATATATTTTTTTTTTTTTTTTTTTTTTTTTTTTTTTGGAGCTGAGGACTGAACCCAGGGCCTTGCGCTTGCTACCACTAAGCTAAATCCCCAACCCATATATAATATATATATACACGTATATATATGTATATATATGTGTGTGTGTATATATATTTCTATTATATATATTTCTAATATAAATATATATTTCATATATATATATGTATGTGTATATATATATAAATTTAGAAGAGGCAGGGAGACGAGAGGGAGGAAGGGAAGAAGAAATGAAGACAGAGACCTCCATAAACTAACCACTGAAAAAATGGAAGGCTTTTGGAAGACAGTTCATTTGCCTAGGTGGACATGTGGCGCCCTCTTCTGGCAGGTCTGGTCCTTGCATGCGCAGACATGGGAAGTTTGTTTCTTAACTCCAAATAAAGGACCTTCCTTGATCCACACTGCCTTTCAGGAGCGTCTCAAACACTGTGGCTTCCGGCAGTTTCCCTTCAGGTTAGACTTTTCTATTGACATCTTTGTGTGGGTGACACTGGGGAACAAAACCACTAAGACAAACACCCATCCTCTAAAACAACTTGTGAGTCGCTGTGGATTAAACCCCATGGCTCCTGCCTGCTGCACCATGGATCCTCAAAACAGTTTTTTAAAACTATGCCTAGCTGGATGTGCTGGCACACACCGTCAACCCCAGGACTCAGGAGAGAGACGTATGTGCCCGCCTCATCTACATAGTGAGTTCCCAGCCAACAGAGGTTTTTTGGTTCGAGTTTGTTTTAAGGTCTTAGGGAGCTGGCTCAGTGGTTAGGGGCACTGGCTGCTCTTCCGGAGGACCCGAGTTCACTCCCAGCATCTACCTAGAGGCTTACAACTCTCTTAACTCAAGAGCCATGGAGTCTCATGTCCCTGTCTGACCCTTGGAGGCACCATTATTGCAGACATAGGGAATTGGAGTCCAGACTGGACGATATGAGCCCTGGCTCAAAAGAACAGTGTCTTAATGGGCTTCATAAAGCAAGAATGTAAAGTTCACAGTCCTATCAACTTTTATCTTTCCCAAACTGTGAAACAACTTGTGCTAGTCATATGACTCAGCAAGTAACAGTGCTTGTGCGCGCGCGTGTGCGCACACACCCACACCCACACAGTGTAATGAAAAACTTTAAAAAAAAATTTGTTTAGGGGTTGGGGATTTAGCTCAGTGGTAGAGCGCTTGCCTAGCAAGCACAAGGCCCTGGGTTCGGTCCCCAACTCCAAAAAAAAAGAAAAAAAATGTATTTATTTATTTGGAGACAGGGTTACTATACGATCTTGATCTTGGCTGGCTTTAAATTATATAGACCAGACTGGCCTCAAACTCAGAGACCCACCTGCCTCTCTCATGTGCCTGACTTCCTTCCTTAATTTTTACTGTACAAATATACAGCTCTTTAATGAAACGTAGAGCTTGAAGCACAATCTAAAGGCCTCTTAATTGAGTTTTGATAACATATACACACACAGTGACCTCCACACTCGCACTGTAACACACACACATACACACACACACACACACACACACACATACACACACACACACACCACTCACCCACAAAATAACTGGTTAACCAAAAAAAAATTGTTAAATACTTGTGCAGCTAAGATATGGCTGAGAAGTTAAGAGCACTGACTGCTCTTCCAGAGGTCCTGAGTTCAATTCCCAGCAACCCCATGGTGGCTCACAACCATCTGTAATGGGATCTGATGCCCTCTGCTGGTGTGTCTGAAGACAGCGACAGTGTACTCATACATATACATTATGCATATATGTAATACTATATACACTATAAAATGACATATATAACAAACAAATCTTTAAAAATACTTGTTATAAACACTGTTTTTAGGTGACTTGATTTTATATATAGGCACAAACCAGGTATTGCACAACTTAAGTGTAAATCCTTGGCTACTCAAACATATAGGCTGATTGCTCCGACTGGGCATAACAGAATTACGCTGTGGGATTCTCCCTACCTTCACTGTATTTCTTTATTCACGTACTATTTGTGCATGGAGGTCAGAGGACAGCTTGCAGGAGCTGGTTCTGACCTTCCACCACGTGAATTCAGGTTGTCAGGCTTGTGGGCGAGCGCCTCTCCCGATGGAGCACTCTACCCAGTCCAATTCACACATGAACATTTAATTTACTCGTCATAGCCCTGCCACCACCTAATGACTTCAAGGCCTCATCATTCACTTCAATTGCTTTTTTTTTTTAAAAAAAGAGGAAACCATGATTTCCAGATGTGAATAACAAGCCCAATGTTTTCTGCTTGGCATAGTTGCTAAATTTAAAATAATTGTTCAGTCTTCCAGAGCGGCGACTGGAGGGGAGGGGAGCCGCACGGAAACCTACAAACTGAGTTCCTGCCCAGCATGCAAGAGCTTCAACACATAACTCAGGCTGGCCTCAAACTCATAAACAAAAACCCCTTTGCTTCCGAAGTGCTAGGATTACCGATGTGCACCGGTCAGTTCTGAAACACCGCATTTCTACAGTGTTTGTCTCAAGTGTTTGTTAACCTGTCATATGCCTGTTTTTTGTTTTGTTCTGCTTCTGAAGACTGGGATTACAGGTGTGAACCGCCACGCCCAGCTTTCTTGGTGTTTTGAAGTAGTCTCATTCTATACCCTAGGCTAGCCCTAATGTCTTTTTTTTGTTGTTGTTCTTTTTTTCGGAGCTGGGGACCGAACCCAGGGCCTTGAGCTTCCTAGGCAAGCGCTCTACCACTGAGCTAAATCCCCAACCCCTAGCCCTAATGTCTTAACCGCTTCTGCTTCTCTGCCTTCCAAGTGCTGGGATCACAAGAGTGTGGCGCCGTACGTAACTAGAGATGATTGCTTGACAGGGACTCTGTACAGCCAGAGGCTCACCTGGGGATGCTCATGCACAGATGTGTGTGGGCCACATCAGCCTTAGATGTCACTCCCTCCCACGGCCACCCACCTCTTCTGACAGGCTCTCTCATTTCTCATTGCCTAGAGTTTACCAATTAGGCTAGATCGGCTGGCTCCAGGGACACACAGACAGAGAGACAGACAGATAGACACAGACACACAGACAGAGACAGACACACACACACACCACAGAGACAGACAGAAACAGACACACACACATACACAGAGAGACCACAGAGACAGAAACAGACACAGACACACACACACAGACCACAGAGACAGACAGATACACACACCCCACTCCCCTAGTGCTGGGGTTATAAACAATCACAGCTCCACTGGGCTGTCCTAAATGGGTTCTGGTAATCAAACTCAGGTCAAGTGTGCACAGAAAACAGGTTCCCATATCTCTAGTCCCTTATTTTATTTCCTGGGACAGACTGGCTCTGTAATCCAAGTTGGCCTAGCACTCAATTCATAAGCCAGGCTGTGTTTGAACTCGTGAGTCAGCAGCCCCGGCAAGCTTGGAACTCGTGCCTCAGTCTCCCGAGTGTGGGGTGGGTGCTACAATAACCGGTCAGAGTGCACTGTTTTAGAACCTGGAGACAGAAAAGGTGACAGAGCTCAAGAAGGGAGGAAGGAGGGAGGGAGGAGGAAGAAGAGGAGGAAGAGGAGGAAGAGGAGGAGGAATTCAAATTCATCTTTGTGTTAAGCTTTTTTCTTCAAGCTGATTCTTAGGTCATTAGCGACCTTTCGCTCAGTGCTAAAGATGCTTAAACCTTGGGAAGACGACGACATTGACAAAGAGACGAGAACAGAAGAACACACACAAAATAAAACATTTATTATGCTAAAGAACAGATTTTATTATTTTCCCAAAACACTAAAATAGCCCATGGCATAGTAATTTAGGACACAATATAAATGACATATACAGTCAGGTTCCCACCCCCCATGGCTATTTTTAACTGTCTTGGGGGGGAGGCTTTAAAATGTCCACTCTTTCAGTGACCTTTATTAAAGTTATCAACAAACCACAAAGGGAGAGTTACTTGGGGGTGGGGGGAAATCTTAATGTAAAAGAAATCACAAGTCCTGGGTCTGGGTAAAGGAAAATACTTCATTTGCGATCTATGTTCTGTCCGCAGAAAAATCTCAAACTCTTCTGTAATTTAAAATTATCCTAAATTTAATATTGCAACTTCTCCGAGGTGCCTCCATTACAAACTCCAACTCAGGCAGGAGGAGAGGAGCATGTGAGAAGGGACATCTGGCTGCAGGTCACAGAGTCTGTGCAATGCCGAAGTGACAAGACTCTTCATGACCCAAGTACGGCTTACAAGAAGTGGATGGCACAGCCTACAGACCTGCACTTCCGTCAGACGGTCAAGGTGAGCTGAGGCAGGAGGCTGAGGATGCTAGCCCTTGAGAATGAGTCTCCATAATATCGAACTCGGTGCTAAATGGTTCGTTCCTGTCTGATCTTATACAGGGGTAGATCAATCATTTCCCCAGGGGAGGGGGTTTCCCAGTTTGGGCGTCTTTCCAAAAAGACTGAAACCATGCTCGAAAATGTCCCTCTGCATCAACCATCGAGGTGTGTCTGGTCGGTCTCAGCAATCAGAGCAGGAACTGAACAGCTGCAGCGTACGCCGGACTTAATGCAAAAGAAACTGTAAGACACCCTTTAAAATTAATTTGCTATTTTTATTGTTCTGCTTGTACCTGAACACTATGGCATCAGAGACTTGTTAATCTGGAAGATTGCAGAGCCAGTAACCCCATGACTATCTGCAGATCATCTGACGTACTTGAGAGAGTTTTCTCATCTTCTACTGTTTCCTCTGAAAACACGGGACTTAAGCGGTCAAGGGACACACATCTCGTCTTGTCCTCTGGGAGAGCTTCATAATAGGGGTAAGCGTCTGGCAGCTGGCACAGCTCAGAGCAGTAAGACAGTTCTGACCTGGTGCCTAGCCCCTTGGGGACAGCACTTAGGGGTTCACCTCTTAGGAATCCCACTTCCCTCAGTTTTGGATGGCCTTGCCATCCTGACACCCAGGCCTCTCCTTTGAGGTACTGTCCACAGCTATCGGTGGTTCTGGGCTCTCTTGCTGGCCAGTCACTTCCTAGTGTATCCCCGATGCCACCAGACACCCCAGCTACATGTTCTTCTGAAGGAGCAGAGGACAGAACCACAGCCATGCTTAGGGAGGCTGCTGGAGTTGAATTTCTCCCCATTGACTCCTTCAGATACTGAAGCGCTTTGAAGCCGCTGTGAAGTATGAGGCTGGCCTTGCTCTGATCACGCTTCATTTCCGAGGACGCTGCCGCCATGGCCCGTGACTTTCCATGGGTGTCTGCTACAGGCTGGTCTGTCCAAGAAGGCACATCTGAGGGGCTAGGGTTCCTCTTCTCACTTCTTCTCTTAAGGCCACATGCTAGTTTGTCCAGGTCACCTCCTTGTGACTGCGTCACACTGGCCAGGCAAACACCCAGGGTCCCTCTCCCAGCCCTCATGCTTTGCACCCGCTGGTGCAGCGAGTCCAGGGTGATGCCTATCGGTCAAGGATGGCCTTCAGTGGATCTCAATATGAACCTGGAAAAGATAATCAAATGAAAATGCTGTGACAGAGGGTTACTAAAACATTCACACACACAAAATATCACCAACACTAGGTCCTTGCGGGGTGGGGCCATGGAGCTGTACAGGAGCCACAGCCAGAAGCACTGACCACTGCCATAGGTCGCCTGAGTTCCAGACAAGCATGGGCTTACAGCAGAGATGGAGAAAGGGGGATCATAGGTTCAAGGCCAGCTTTGGCTACATAGTGAGTCAGAGCCAGCCTTGGCTACATGAGACCCTGACTCAATCAGATAAATATATGAATAAAGTATACATAAAGATACAAATATCAGTCCCCTTGGACCCAGGTCTTATAAAGCCCCCAACCCCACGTCAAGTCTACAAAACAATCAACGCTGTTAACTATGGCAACACCACCCTGCCCAGCAGAATGCTGAGTAAGAGAGGAGTTGATTTCCAAGGTAAGGGAAGTAAAGTGCAGTAGGGGGAGTCAGTGCCTCAACGCCTTCACCCCTGCTGAAGATGCTAAGAGCTCGAAATGTAACAGAGGAGGGGGAAAAGGGCTCCCTGCTATGTCCAAGGCATCTTCTACACCAACCTTTTCCCTCTTTCCCGAGTGAGGCGCTGACCTGCTAGCTGACAATAGGCCTGACCCAGTTAGGCAGCCGCTGCCCTGCTGGACGCCTGTCTCCTCACCTTCCCTAACCCAGGCTATTAATGGCCTCGGGCACCTGACAGTCCAGACTACCACTGCTTTGTAACCTAAAAATAGCCTGCTCCCAATACTTTCCAGAGCAAATTAGCGAGGCTGCTCCTAGGGGGACAGGGAGGAGTCACAGTGAGTAGGGCAGTGGGCCTCGGTGACGATGATGACGATGGTGATGGTGACGATGATGATGAGGGCTTGAGCACATTCTATACAACCTGGCCGCAGGAGTGCAGCTCGGCTAAGTGGGCTCTGACTAGGGCTCAGGCTGGAGGTAAATTACTAGGGAGGACAAGGAAAGGCGCCAACGCCACCCTTCTGAATGAAGCTGACTCATGACCGCGGAGGACACGTCACCAGGTCTCTTCTGACCAGGCAGGTGTCTCTGCATCACACCTGATCTCGCAAAGCCAGCCATGCCCCACAGCCACACCTTGTCTCCTGGCTACATATCTGCTCAGAAGCACATTTCATAGAGAGAAGCCCCACCCACCCTGGGGGAGCTGGGCAACCTGGTATCCTCAAGAAGGTTCACATTGCCTTGTGTCGTGCTGTGGGCTCAGTGAGGGAGAGCACTGAGCATGCTCTCCAGCAGCAGCGGCAGCTTTTAAATCAGTGTTGGCGAGTGTCTTGGGGGATAAACGAAAGGCCGCTGGCATGTTTGGTAAAGGGAAGGGCAGAAAAGGAGCCTCAACAGACAAGTGCATCTCAGTGGGCAGCGAGTTCAATTCCCAGCACTGAGGGAGGGATCCAATACCTTCTTCTGGCCTGTGTGGGCACACATCCCCACAAATAAAAATTTCAAATTAAAATGAAACAAGGGCTAGAAAGACCTCAATTCCAGTTCCATAATCCACGGGAGGTGGTGGCTTTTATTCCCGGTGCCAGGAAGGTGGAGACAGGCAAATCTATGAGTCTTGCGGGCCAGCCAGCCTAGCCTACTGGGCAGGACAGCCTAGTGAGAGAGACTGTCTTTTTTTTTTTTTTTTTTTTTTTTTTTTTAAAGCTTTATTTTATTTTGCTTTTTTTTTTTCTTCTTTTTTCCGGAGTTGAGGACGAACCCAGGGGCCTTGGGCTTGCTAGGGCAAGCGCTCTACCACTGAGCTAAATCCCCAACCCCGAGAGAGACTGTCTTAAGAACCAAGAGGCCAGCACCTAAGGAGAGACCCTGGAGGCTCCACGTGCACTGCCTCTAAAAATCAGAGTGAACCTGCTGTGGGCATGCATGGCTGTACTCTCAGTACTCAGGAAGAGAACAGAGAACGGAGGATCATGAGTTCAAGGTCATCCTCAACTATTCAGTATGACGGAGGTCACCTTAGGGTGGCCTTTGTCTTTAGCCCTCCTCTCAAAACAAATATAGAAGGAAAGGAGAAACAGCCCAATGGTAGACTGAGTACCTGGGTATGCAAAAAGCTCTCAGCTGACTTGGTTGTTTTGTTTTGTTTTGTTTTTGAGACCAGGGTCTCACCATATCTAGAATGGTGGCCTGGAATGCACTCTGTAGACAAGGCTACCCTCAGACTGAATGACATCTACCTGCCTCTGCTTCCCAAGTGCCAGTGTGCACCACCACACCTGGTTAAGCCTTTGATGGATTTCAACAACAGCACCAACACACACATACCACACCTCAAGTTGAAAGGAGGCAAGTGAGGTGCTTCATGGCTGTGACCCCAGTATCAGGAGGCTAAGGCAAGGAGGCTCTCCAATGGAGACCAGCTGGGACTACATGGTAAGACTATCTCAAAAGTATACGAAGTAGGAACCAGAATATATGTGAATCCCTCATGCCCTTGGTTTGGGAAGGACTTTCTAGTGACAGCAAACACCAAACATTAAAAAAAGATTATTAAACTTTTGACTCAAAAGAATCAAAGTCAGAGGTGTGGAAAGAGGACTTGCTAGTTAAGAGCACGAGTGTTGGAACCCAGCACTACACGGCTGATTACACGCACCTGCCACTCCAGTTCTAGGGACCCTTACACTCTCTTATGGCCTTTGAGGGCACCAAACATTATGGCCTTTGAGGGCACCAAACATGCAATGTGGGGCATAGACATATGTTTGGGCACTCACACCTACACAAAGAATAGAGATAAATCTTTAAAAACAAACACTTAGGGGGTTGGGGATTTGGCTCAGTGGTAGAGCGCTTGCCTAGCAAGCGCAAGGCCCTGGGCTCGGTCCCCAGCTCGGAAAAAAAAGAACCAAATAAAAACAAACACTTAGGAGGATGAGGAGGAAAAACATTCTAGCTCAAGTCCTGCCTGGACTACACAATGAGCTCCTGTCCCAAACAGGCCAGCCTGGACTACACAATGAGCTCCTGTCCCAAACAGGCCAGCCTGGACTACACAATGAGCTCCTGTCCCAAACAGGCCAGCCTGGACTACACAATGAGCTCCTGTCCCAAACAGGCCAGCCTGGACTACACAATGAGCTCCTGTCCCAAACAGGCCAGCCTGGACTACACAATGAGCTCCTGTCCCAAACAGGCTAGCCTGGACTACACAATGAGCTCTTGTCCCAAACAGGCCAGCCTGGACTACACAATGAGCTCCTGTCCCAAACAGGCTAGCCTGGACTACACAATGAGCTCCTGTCTCAAACAGGCTAGCCTGGACTACACAATGAGCTCCTGTCCCAAACAGGCTAGCCTGGACTATACAATGAATGGTCTCAAACAGGCCAGCCTGGACTACACAATGAACGGCCTCAAACACCCTTCCTCAGAAGGAAACAAACATAAGAATGACCAACAGCAAAGCCAAAATACGAGACACTCAAAGCTGTTTACTCTCACAGTTTTTCAAAGCCCTGTGCATGTCGCCTCCATATTTATTTTGAGAGGGTCGCCTCTTATGTACCCCAAAAGGTCGCTTTAGGTATGGGTGGCTGGTGTCTCAGACCATTTTGGGTTCAAGTTCTGTGGAGATACTTGACGTCCTAGGATAGTCTGGATATAGTCGGGGTGGGAGTTGGGAAACTCGGTCTCAATAGACAAAGTCAGACTGGGAAGATGGCTGGGTGGGTAACAGCACTTCCTGCCCTAGCACGGGAACCTGAGTTCAAATCCCCCACACTTAAACACACTCCAAGAGAAAATAGGTGTGACCACGCCAGCACCTGCAACCCCAGCTTCTCCAGGATGGAGACCCTGGCAGCTGCTGGCCAGGTGGCCTAGCCGAGGCTGCAGCTTCCAGTTCAGTGAGATGACATCTCACTGTGCACTCAATGTGCACATGCTGCACCACACACACACACACACACACACACACACACACACACACACACACTGCACACGCACACGCACTGCACACGCACACACACGAATGCCCATAGCAATATTACTCAGTGAGACAGTGACAACCCAAAGGCCCAGCAGCCAACTGGAGATTATCTGGGGAAATGGCAGCTATTAATAGATTCAAAGTGGGATCCAGCAGTGGAGAAGCTGTCCTAGTAGCATGCTCACACTACAAGAGGCGGGGAAAGGTCTGCAGGGCTTCCTAGAACTATCTCTTTAACCTACTTATCTTTCCTACCTTCCTTCCTTCCTGCTTGCCTGCCTTCCTTTCCCATCTATCATCTGTCTGTCCGCCCGTCCGTCCATCCATCCATCCATTCATCCACCCACCCACCCATCCATCTTAGAGACAGGGTCTCAAATAGTCAGGCTGACCTCAGGTGCCTATAGAGCTGAAGATGACTTTGAACTCCTAATCCTCCTGCTTCCCCCCTCTGTATGGGACTACAGCCTAGGACACCTTGCCTTGGTTGTAGGATGTCCTAGGGATAAGACCTAGGGCTCAGGGCATGCTGCTAGACAAGGTCTCTTCCAGCTGGGTCACATTCCCGGTGCCCATATTCATCCACTCGCCTGTCCACTTGATGCTGCTGTCTTTGGGTCACCAAGACTGTTTAAGACTGGAGTACCAGACTTTAAACCGTTTCCAAACCTCTCGGGTAGACTTACTTGACTCCCACCCAGCAGCACAAAAGGACTGAGGACACCCACAGCAACATCTGCTTCTGCAACCTCTCCTCCCGCCCCCACGCCCCTAAAGAGCCATTCAACAGGTGTGATGTGGCCCCCCACTGCTCCTGAGTGATCATACGCTTTCTCTTACAGCCCAGGGTCTTCTCAAGGACACAATGGCCATCTGCTCACCTTCTCAGATAAAATCTCTACCCCAGTGCTTTGCCAGCGACTGGATTAGGCTGCTTGGTTTTTCATTTTATTTATTTAGTTTTTAATTGTAAGAAATCTTTCTCTGCTCAGGGTACTAATCCTTTACCAAATTAATTTACCAATGACTGCTTTCCTCCTCTCTGTGGATGGTCCCCCTGCCCCTCAACATGTTAGAGATGGACCTAGGACCTCATCCATGCTAAGCCAACATTTGACCACTGACCTACATCTTTGGCTTCTCCTACTTCATCCTCTGGCAGGTAGAAGGAGTTCGTGTTTACTTGAATTTCTTGCATCTTACAAAACTATCGGGTGAAGAAATGGCTCTTCTCTCTCCAGGACACACAGGGCAGCCCCAGGAGAAAAGTAAGCATGCGCTGGTTCTCACCTATCCCAGAGTCATACAGTGTGACATCTGCCTGAACCACACGCAGTTATTTCTAGACCTCTTTCAGAGACAAGTCGAGGGAGCCTGCCACGGTGTACCGCCTGCAATCCCGTGTTCACAAAGACAAAGGCGGAAGGACTGAGTTCCAGTAGCCTTAGCTACATGGGTTCTAGGCCACCCTGGTGAGACTGTCAAAAGCACTTGAGCAAGTCAAAATGCAGGAAAAGAGGCTGGGGAGGCGGCTCCGAGACTAAGAGCGCTTGCTGCTCCTGGAAAAGGACAAGTTCCATTCCCCAGCACCCACACCGGGTAGGTCACTAACACCTGGGACTGCAGCTCCAGGAGGCTACACCTCTTCTGGCCTCCAGATGCACACACACACACACACACACACACACACACACACACACACACACACCACACACGAGCCGGAAGGTAAAGAACGCGGTGCTGGGTCAAGCAGGGTGGCTGGGCAGGTGAGGCAAGGCACTTTCTGCCAAGCCTGATAACCCAAATTTGATCCCCAAGACCAACGTTGTAGAGAGAACTGATTCAGACAAACTATCCTCTAATCTACACACACATAACTGAACTGCCAAGAACAACAAGAGGGCTGTTCAATGCGCTTTGCACAGATCTACACTTTCTTCCTGGCTCACGTCCCCAGCCTCCAGCTGTCCCAGGCTTGCCCAGGTGTGGGTCCTGGTGACAGCTCGCCCTGTCCACATTCTGCACTCCTCCAGCCCAGACATCAATGTGGCAACAGACAGACCTCCCTCTGCCAAGGTTTTGCTCATGCCTCCCTTACCAATGAGGTGCTCTCTGTCTTATTCACAACACCAGCCAACTCCCCCTCCCCCAGAAGACAAGAAAGATCTCCATGTGATGGAAAAGCTTGAGAATGAATGCTGCCCAATATGGAGCGGTACTAATGGCCCTGAATTTACGCTAACCAGGATGCTACATTTATCTTTTGAGATATGGTTTCATGTGACCCAGACTGGCCTCAAACTCACTCTAGCTGAAGAAGACTCTAAGCTCCCCATCCTCCTGCCTCCAGCTCAGTGCCAGAGTCATAAGGTTATACCATTGCAACTAGCGTGCAGAATAAGCTTTGTACCAGCTGGTTCTGTGTGTCAACCTGACACATGCTGGAGTTCTCAGAGAAAAGGAGCCTCCCTTGAGGAAATGCCTCCATGAGATTCAGCTGTGGTTATTTTCTCAATTAGTGATCAAGGGTGGGAGGCACCTTGTGGGTGGTGCCATCCCTAGGCTGGTAGTCTTGGGTTCTATAAGAGCAAACTGAGCAAAGCCAGCGTAGGCAAAGCAAGCCAGTAAGTAACACCTTCCATGGCCTCTGCATCAGCTCCTGCTTCCTGCCCTGCCTGAGTTGCAGTCCTCACTTCCTGTGGTGATGAACAGCAATGTGGAAGTATGAGCTGAATAAACCCTTTCCTCCCTAACTTGCTTCTTGGTCATGATGTTTGTGCAGGAATAGAAACCCTGACTAAGACAAATTGATACCAGCCTAGTGGGGTATTCCTGTGACAACCTGACCATGTTTTGGGAGGACTGTGGACTGTGGAACTTTGAGCTAGAAGAGCCATTTGGTGTTAAGAGCTCTGTGGGATGCTCTGTAGGAGCTTGGAAGATAATGTTGAGAACAGTGCAGACGTGGAGGCCTGGCCTGTGAAATTTCAGAGGAAGATTAGACTGTTGCTGTTTGATTGTGAAGATTCTGTGGTTTTTGGTTAGCTGGGGCTGAAGAATCAGCTGTGATTAACAAGATACAGAGCTACTAAACGAACCTTTACATTACTGAACTATTGATGCTGGTCAGCTGGAGCTGGGAAATTAGTGGTGATAAAGAAGAGACCAGCATCATTGAATTGAAATCTTCTGGGAAGTGTTTTTCTCAGAGCACAAAGAGGCTGTATGTTCCAGAGAAAGCCCGAGGTGCTGTGGCTGGACTTGGTAATGTGTAAGAGTGCCAGGTGGTATCGGTGGTGTTGAAGCCATGAAGGGGTCATGAGGGCAGCTGAGGCTGGGCACTGTGAGACGCCATGGAAGCCATTGGTGAAGGTGCAGCCTCAGTTGCAGTTGACTGCCCAGGACTGAAGGGTCATGCAAGGTTGAGGCCCGGCACCATGAAGAGAGCCTGTGAGAGGCTATTGGTGAAGGCCTGGTTGCAGTGGAAGAGACAGCAGTGTTTTGGAGATGCCAGTACCATGAGATGACCACCAAGAGCAGCAGCAGCAGTGGAGAACAGGCAGCTGGGCCTAGAAGACAAGGTAATGCGCTACAAAGGGCAGGGCTGGGAGTGACCCAAGTCCTTGGAGCCCAGAGATTGTGAGTGGATCC
>NC_046169.1:9580756-9588661 GCF_011064425.1 Rattus rattus
CCACCCCTGCTCCCCTCCTACCCCATCCCTGCTTCCTTCCTACACCATCCCTGCTTCCTTCCTACACCATCCCTGATCCCTTCCCGCCCCACGTCCTTCCCCACTCCACCCTTGCTTCTCTCCCACCCCACCCCTTCCTTCTGAACACTGCTGCCCCATCCCCAGGCATTTCAAAAAGGAGTTTCTTATGCCCTGTGGACTCAGGGACAGGCTTCTTTCACCCGGCACAGTGTTTGTGAAGTCTGTTCACCTGAAAGCCAGTGCCAGTGCCAGTGCCAGTGCCAGTGCCAGTGCCAGCGCCCCATGCCTCGTCATAGTGAAATAAGCTCCCTGCTCATCTGGAAATATTTTTACCCTTGGTCTGTGCTGCACAGAGTACTGTGAACCAGAGTATACAAGTGCCTTTAGGTATATGCAGGTGAATACAGACATGTGCAGCTTCACATAAGCGTGTGGAGGCACATATAGATGTGTGTAGGTATGTACATGTATGCTACTGTACATACAGGTATATAAGTGTATGCTACTGTGTACATATCTGTGGATATAGTCATATATGCAGGCTTGTATGGGTACATACATGTGTGTATACTGTCAGCTGTGTTCTGGTGAATGCAGGTGTGTACAGGTGCATACAGCTGTGTGAAGGTATTTACATGTGTGCAGATCCATACAGGGGTATAGAAATGCATGCTACTTTGTACACGTGCATGGATATAGACATACTGTGCAAGTGCAGATATGTAGGTACACTCATGTGTGCACACAGGTAAAGTCATATTCAGGTGCATGCAGGTGTGCACAGGTACCAGTGTGTACACATGTGCAGGAGCATTCAGGTGTGTGCATTAGTGTATGGGGTATGGTGAGCACCTAGCTCCCCTTCCCGCTCTGCAGTGGTTTTCCTGCTTTAGTCTGGACTGCCCACCTCTCAGGCTGCTCCTGCTTGTCTCCGGGAAGCAGTCCACTAGCATTCTTGCTTGCTGGTCCTCCTCATCCTTCATCCTTTGTATCATTCCTGCAACTTACCAAGGTTGGCGTGAATTCTCAGGCCATCCTCCACACCCTCCCCTAGTGGCTGGCCACTGCCAACTCAGTCTTCTCTGTGAACTTGAGAGCACAAGACTTGTCTGGTCATTTAAGCCACTTACAAAATATAAATGCCAGGACAGGGTTGATTCTGGCTGAACTGACTCTCAGTCCACCCTCTGTTTGTGCCCCCATGATCCCCAGGGTCACACAGCCACAAGAGCTTCAGAAGTCACAGAGAAGTCAAGGAGCCACAGGCTGGAAGACACCGTGGTGTCCCCTGGGGGGGTCTATCTGGGACAGCCCAGGTTGGCATCAGCAGGGTAGATGAAGCTGTGGTTGGCTTGCTCGGGTAAAGCAAATGACTAGGGTCAGGTTAGAGGTCACAGGAAGTGCCAGTGTCCAAATGCTAACTGAGTAAGCCATGGGACATGATCCCAGAAGGAGAGGAGAATGCTAGGGGAGTCCTAGGGACAACCCAATGGGGCCTCACAGGCCAACTTGGAAAGGACAAGTGTCTGTATACACTCCTTAGATTAGCTCTGCCCTGAGGTGCTTGCATGGATGTGTGTACACATAAGTGTGCATGTACAAGTATTTACTCTTGTATGTGTATGTATCCAAGTGTATATGCGTGTGCTCATGTGTGTACATGTGTTTGTGTGTGTTCATTTGTTTATATTCACATGAGTGTGCATGTCCATGTGTTTGTGTGTGTGTGTGTATGAGTGTATATGTGTTAACCTATATGGGTATACCTGTGTGTGTGTGTGTGTGTGTGTGTGTGTGTGTAGAGACCAGGGTCCACTTCAGGTGTCATTTTTCAGGCACTGTTTATTTTGCCTTGCTTTGTTCTGTTTTGAGACAGTCATTGGTCTCATTGATTGGTCCAATCAGAGAGACCCAAAGAATCTGTCTGTCTCTATCTTCTAAGCTCCAGAACTGCACATGTGTGCCACCATGCCTGGCTTAAAAGTACATTGTGTGTATGTGTATTGTGTGTATGTGTATGTGTATGTGTATGTGTATGTGTATGTGTGTCTGTATGGATAAATGAGTGCAGTACCACTAGAGGCCACAAGGGGACAAAAGATTCCCTGGAGCTGGCGTTACAGGGGGCTGTGAGCTGCCTGGTGTGGGGGCTGGGCACTCATCTTAGGGCCTCTGCAAGGCACTGCATGCTCTAACTTCTAAGCCATGTCTCTAGCACGCATGTCTGATTCTGGGGATCACTCTCAAGTCTCTGTGCTTGTGTGGCAGGTGCTTTACTGGTTGGGCCAGCCAGGCAGCCCCCAGGGTACTTTGTGGAGAAGGGACAAGGCCTGCATGCCTCCCTAATGTTAAGAGAGACTCCACCTCTTTTGTATAATGTGCAAGGCCAGTGGAGTGTGTGTGGCTATGCTTGGAGAGGCAAAGGTCAGGGCGTCCTGTGGAGCCAGCAAGTGATACAAATGGCTCCGGACCCCAGTGAGGAGGACATCTGTGCCAGGACTTCATCAGTGTGCACGGTGGGATCCTGGCTGAGCCTTCCCTTGAGCCTCTTTTCCTTGTCAGATGAGAGGACAAAGCAACATGTCCATCACGTAGAATCAAAGCCGCAGGACCAGCCCTCCTGAGGCCAAGTTCTCGACTGAGTTTTGAACTAAAACCCTCCCAGATGTCGTGTGTGCTGAGAATAACAGGAGCCCAAGTGTCCATGGCAGGAGAGGTGTGTGTGCAGGAACCAGTGCCTCCCATGTATGACATACATGGTGGCTCTGCTCAGCCCATCACACCCAGGCAGATGTGTACAGGACACCAGGCAGCCTTGTCACTGTGGTGAGCCCAGTCCATCTCAGGATCTCTTTCCACAGGTCGGTGCCATCGGGGATGAGGAGGAGTGGGTCACCCTCTATGAGGAGGAGAACGAGCCTGATGCCCAGATGTTGGAGATTCCAAACCTCACGCCCTACACACACTACAGGTGAGAACCACAGGTGGGAAGCAACCACAGCTGGATGTGTTTGTAGCGTGAGAACCAGATGTCATGTGGAAATTAGGATTCTCAAGTAGAGAGCTGGGGAGATGGTTCACTGGTAAGTGCTTGATCTGCAAGCACAAGGACCTGAGTTTGGATTCCCAGGAACCCATTAAACCTGCCTGGGGGCCATGGCACATAGCTATCATCCCAGCACTGGGGCTTGCTAGCCGGTCAGTCTAGTTGAAGTGGTCAGATCCAGATTTACTGACAGACCCTGTCTCAAAAAGTAAGGTGGAAAATGATGGAGAAAGACACCCTATGCCAACCTCTGGATGTGTACCCATGTTGGTACATCAGAACACACAGGTGTACACACACAGACACAGACACACACTCACGCAAACACATTACACACATACCACACAAGCACACTCTCACAGGGAATTCTATAAGTAGTAATAACAGTATATACACAAAAGCCTTTTAAGCAAGATACACATTTTGAGTACTGTTCCAGTTCATGGTTGGCTTTTAGGCTGACCACGTGTTTGCATCAAAGCATAACCATGGGAAAGACTCACTATTGCAGTGGTGAAATTACCAGGAACCGCTGGCCGCAGACTCCTAACAAAGCAGATATCCCAGGCACCCCGTTCTGCTTCCCTTCTGTGACCCTGGAGTTACTGTTCTCACTAATCAAATGCTTAACATGGCATTTAACCTTTCGCTTCTGGATCCTGCCGCTTACCCTGGCAGTAAATCCCCAGCCTTCACAAAGGGGAGTGTGATCACGAGCTGTTAGCGATGCTATCAGTTCCCGTAACATCGGCGCGAGAGATGAAATTTCCAGTTATCACCAGATGTTGAGTTTGATAATGTCATTGTTCTGCCAGGATGGATACATTCCGTGTAATCGTGGGAAGGAGGGAGTAAGGACAAGCAATTCAGAGACTGAAAGGTGAAATTACATCTTCACGAAGAGCATTTATTTAGCACAATACCAAAGTCAGAATTTTTTTTTAAAGACTAACAAGAGAGTTGTTTTTGATTCTGTTCACTTGAACACTCTTCCCGAGCTTATAGCAGGTGAGTCAAGATCCTCGGTCTTCAAAAGGAAAACACGGAGTTCAGTGAGCCACTAGGACTCAGGACTTGGCATGGGAAATCAACCCATGCCAACAACCAGAAACCACAGTAAGGAAGCAAATGTCCCTGTCTTAAATTCCCATTAATTTAGGAGATCTCTGAAACAAGCATTGTGTGCTCTTGGTTAGGGCTTTCATTATATATAAATTCAGTTCAAATAATTATCAAGGAAGAAGACTCGACCAGTTATGGTGGTGCAAGCCTGTCATACCAGCTACTGAGGAGGCTAAGGCAGGAGAATTTTAATTTCAAGGCCTTCCTGGGCTACAGAGTGAGTTCAAGGTCAGGCCAAGCAACATATCAAGGCTCTGTCTGGGAAGTTTAAAATGAGCCGGAAGCATGGCTCAACAGTAGAGCCCCTGCCTAGAATCCCCCAGTGAGGGGCTGGGGTGTGGCTCAGTGGTAGAGCCCCTGCCTAGAATCCCCCAGTGAGGGGATGGGGGGTGGCTCAGTGGTAGAGTTCCTGTCTAGAATCCCCCAGTGAGGGGCTGGGGGCATGGCTCAGGGGTAGAGCCCCTGCCTAGAGTCCCCCAGTGAGGGGCTGGGGGGGTGGCTCAGTGGTAGAGTTCCTGTCTAGAATCCCCCAGTGAGGGGCTGGGGGCATGGCTCAGGGGTAGAGCCCCTGCCTAGAATCCCCCAGTGAGGGGCTGGGGGAGTGGCTCAGGGGTAGAGCCCCTGCCTAGAATCCTCCAGTGAGGGGCTGGGGGAGTGGCTCAGGGGTAGATCCCTGCCTAAAATCCCCCAGTGAGGTTCTCAGAGGCAGAACACTTTTGCTTAGCATACTAAAGGCCCTTACTTTCTAAGGTAGTAGAGGTCAGTCTTCAGACTGAAGGCCTCATGTGCACTTTTTACTGTGCTACACACCCGAATAGATGTGGACTACAGCAATACCCTTGACCATTTAAAACACTGGACTTCAAAACTGTGTTTGGTGACAATATTGTGACATTTGGTTCTATTGAAGGACCTCAATCCCCGAGGCTTACCCTGAACTTAAGTCAGCCAACATGAACCAACCACCTAAACTTCTACCTATCATCTCCACCAAATCTGCTTCACCTGGGAACTAAATCAGCCTGAGTCAGAGGAGACCACATTCTGAAGGCTTTTACAGAAAGGCACTCCTTTTTCTGTTGCTGTTATAAAATACCTGGAGAAAAGCAGCTTAAGGAAGAAAAGAAGGGTTTGTTCTGACTCTCAGTTCAAGGATGCGGGCCATGGTAGTAGGAAAGCTAATCCAGCAGGAGAGGGAGGCAGCCTGTTCACCAGCAGGAGGCGGAGAGCTGTGGCTGCCTACTCTCCTTTATGTACACAGTCCAGAATCCCAAGTAGGGAATGGTGCCACCCACAGTGAGCAGGTCTTCCCACCTCAGTGAATCTACTCAAGATAATCCCTGCAGGCATGCCCAGAGGAGCATTGACAATTAACACTACCCATCAAGGAGGCCATAGATGGGATCTATATTCTTCACCATCTCAATTAGGTGTCCTCGAGTCATGGCCACTGTGGTACAGAAAGACACATGTGTAGGGAGCACCCAAGGAGGCTCCGATCTTTTCTGTTGCCTTTTGCCTTGGAATAATAACAGATTGTGCTTTCCCCTCCAGGTTTCGAATGAGGCAAGTGAACATCGTAGGTCCCAGCCCCTTCAGCCAGTCATCCCGGGTCATCCAGACCCTGCAGGCCCCACCTGATGTGGCTCCAACCAGCCTCACAGTCCGAACAGCCAGTGAGACCAGCCTGCGGCTACGCTGGGTGGTGAGTTAGGGGCTATAGGTAGAAGTTACTAGTTGTACCTTCCAGGTTTGCTGGGGAATCAGAGCTTAGCCGTATCATATTCAGGCGGTTTTCCTCATCAAAGCTAATCCCATTATTAGACCACAAAGTATTACATTTGCACAATTAGTGTAAAATCTAAGAGAAGCCCTGGATTTCGTATTAATTGGTAGCATTGCTTGCTCTCTTCTTGGAACTCCAAGTGCTCTTTGAGGGAAGAACACAGAGAGTGCTAAGTGCAGGATCTTTAAGTCCTTAAGCTTGGTCAACATCGAACCAATACTCAATATTTGTAAGAGAGCCAGTCCAGTGTTTAATCAGAACATTTCTTCCCCAAAATTAAACCAAACTGCATTAAAGGAAATTATTTCCGGCAAAAGTCACTAAAAGAATTTTGTTGAATTGACAGAAGAAAAGTTTCAGGGAAGGTAGATCAGAAAGTTGTAGGGATGAGGTCAGGGAGATGTGGCTCAGTATGTAAAGCTTCTGTTGCCCAAGAGTGAGGACCTGAATTCAGATCCCCAGTATGAAGGGAGACACGAGGGTGCATAGGTATTATACTAGCAGTAAAGAGTGGAGACAGGAGAATCCCTAGAACTTGCTGACAAGCTAGTCCTATAACATTTGTACCAATGGCCATTGTGGTACAGAAAGACTCATGCATGAGGAGCACCCAAGGAGGCCTTGATCTTTTCTGTTGCCTTTTGCTTTGGAGTTGGTGAGCACTAGGTTTAGTGAGAGACCCTATCTCAAGAAGTACAATGAAGAGTGGTAGAGGAAAAACATCCAATATGTGTTTGCCCTCACAAATACATGTGTGTACAGCATGTATGCAACCCAATGTGTGAACATGAACAGACACTAGAAAGTTCCAAGAAATTCACCTAAGAAACATGCTTTCCGTGGAATTAGACCTATAGGATGGGTTTATTCTTGAAGACCTTCAATGTTGACAGTTATGAGGTGTCCACTCATGCCAGGCTATCGTTCATTGCCAGCCTCTGCCTGATTCCCAGTACAATGGGAACCCTGAGTCTGTGGGCTACAGGGTGAAGTACTGGCGTTCAGACCAACCATCCTCAGCTCTGGCCCAAGTCGTCAATGACCGTCTGGAGAGGGAGCTGACCATTGAGGAGCTGGAGGAGTGGACAGAGTATGAACTGCGGATGCAGGCCTTCAACGCCATTGGGGCTGGGCCCTGGAGTGAGCTGGTGCGGGGCCGTACACGGGAGTCAGGTGAGAGGGAGGTAATACCGGTATGGAGACAGGGTTCCCTCTGTGTCTCTGTAGAGATGGAGTTTGGTGGTCTTGGATTTCCACATCCCTGGGTAACAGAGTCTCCTTATGGCTCACCTGTGTCAGAATATAAAAGATTCCAGGCTTTGTTGTGTAAGCAAAGCTCTGTATAAGCTCTCTTAGTGTTTTGTTTTTGTTTTTGTTTCCTAGTTGCTGTAAAACACACTGGCAAAAGTAACTTCAGGGGCAAGGTTATTATTCGGTTAAAGGTTTGAGGTTTTGGTGGGGAAAGCATGGCAACAGGAGTATCAGGCAGCCAGCTACATTTGTATCCACAGCTGGTTACATTGTATCCACAGCTGGTCACGTTGTGTCCACAGCTGGCTACATCGTTTCCACAGCTGGTTATATTGTCTACAGTCAGGGAAAAAGAGAGCAGTGAACTCAGCTGCTTAGCTCCCTTTCACCTTCATACTCCATCCAGGATCCCAGGACAGATAATGATGCTGCCTCCTGAGAGGTTCTTTCCCCCTTAGTTAACACACTCGAGATAACTCCTCATAGATATGGCCAGAGACTAACCTACTCTGGACAGTCCTTCATAGGTGTACCTAGGTGCTTGACTCCTGGATGCTTCCAGGGCCTGTCAAATCAATAACCTATAGTAACCATCACCTTCTCACAGCTGTTCTTTTGCATTTAAACGGTGCTGGTCTTAATTTTATGATTTTTAAAGTTAATAATAATGTTCACTATC
>NC_046169.1:9588761-9663761 GCF_011064425.1 Rattus rattus
GCCTGGACTACACAATGAGCTCCTGTCCCAAACAGGCCAGCCTGGACTACACAATGAGCTCCTGTCCCAAACAGGCCAGCCTGGACTACACAATGAGCTCCTGTCCCAAACAGGCCAGCCTGGACAAACACAACTCCTGGCTCCTGTCCCAAACAGGCCAGCCCTGGACTACACAATGAGCTCCTGTCCCAAACAGGCCAGCCTGGACTACACAATGAGCTCTTGTCCCAAACAGGCCAGCCTGGACTACACAATGAGCTCCTGTCCCAAACAGGCTAGCCTGGACTACACAATGAGCTCCTGTCTCAAACAGGCTAGCCTGGACTACACAATGAGCTCCTGTCCCAAACAGGCTAGCCTGGACTATACAATGAATGGTCTCAAACAGGCCAGCCTGGACTACACAATGAACGGCCTCAAACACCCTTCCTCAGAAGGAAACAAACATAAGAATGACCAACAGCAAAGCCAAAATACGAGACACTCAAAGCTGTTTACTCTCACAGTTTTTCAAAGCCCTGTGCATGTACGCCTCCATATTTATTTTGAGAGGGTCGTCTTATGTACCCCAAAGGTCGCTAGGTATGGGTGGCTGGTGTCTCAGACCATTTTGGGTTCAAGTTCTGTGGAGATACTTGACGTCCTAGGATAGTCTGGATATAGTCGGGGTGGGAGTTGGGAAACTCGGTCTCAATAGACAAAGTCAGACTGGGAAGATGGCTGGGTGGGTAACAGCACTTCCTGCCCTAGCACGGGAACCTGAGTTCAAATCCCCACACTTAAACACACTCCAAGAGAAAATGGGGTGTGACCACGCCCAGCACCTGCAACCCCAGCTTCTCCAGGATGGAGACCCTGGCAGCTGCTGGCCAGGTGGCCTAGCCGAGGCTGCAGCTTCCAGTTCAGTGAGATGACATCTCACTGTGCACTCAATGTGCACATGCTGCACCACAC
Organism: Rattus rattus; assembly: GCF_011064425.1. Lineage (NCBI taxonomy): Eukaryota > Metazoa > Chordata > Mammalia > Rodentia > Muridae > Rattus > Rattus rattus. The sequence goes on from NC_046169.1 coordinate 9,589,716, forward strand.
ACACACACACACACACACACACACACACACACGCACACGCACACGCACACGCACACGCACACACACGAATGCCCATAGCAATATTACTCAGTGAGACAGTGACAACCCAAAGGCCCAGCAGCCAACTGGAGATTATCTGGAGAAATGGCAGCTATTAATAGATTCAAAGTGGGATCCAGCAGTGGAGAAGCTGTCCTAGTAGCATGCTCACACTACAAGAGGCGGGGAAAGGTCTGCAGGGCTTCCTAGAACTATCTCTTTAACCTACTTATCTTTCCTACCTTCCTTCCTTCCTGCTTGCCTGCCTTCCTTTCCCATCTATCATCTGTCTGTCCGCCCGTCCGTCCATCCATCCATCCATTCATCCACCCACCCACCCATCCATCTTAGAGACAGGGTCTCAAATAGTCAGGCTGACCTCAGGTGCCTATAGAGCTGAAGATGACTTTGAACTCCTAATCCTCCTGCTTCCCCCCTCTGTATGGGACTACAGCCTAGGACACCTTGCCTTGGTTGTAGGATGTCCTAGGGATAAGACCTAGGGCTCAGGGCATGCTGCTAGACAAGGTCTCTTCCAGCTGGGTCACATTCCCGGTGCCCATATTCATCCACTCGCCTGTCCACTTGATGCTGCTGTCTTTGGGTCACCAAGACTGTTTAAGACTGGAGTACCGGACTTTAAACCGTTTCCAAACCTCTCTGGTAGACTTACTTGACTCCCACCCAGCAGCACAAAAGGACTGAGGACACCCACAGCAACATCTGCTCTGCAACCCTCCTCCCCCCCCACGCCCCTAAAGAGCCATTCAACAGGTGTGATGTGGCCCCCACTGCTCCTGAGTGATCACACGCTTTCTCTTACAGCCCAGGGTCTTCTCAAGGACACAATGGCCATCTGCTCACCTTCTCAGATAATATCTCTACCCCAGTGCTTTGCCAGCGACTGGATTACGCTGCTTGGTTTTTCATTTTATTTATTTAGTTTTTAATTGTAAGAAATCTTTCTCTGCTCAGGGTACTAATCCTTTACCGAATTAATTTACCAATGACTGCTTTCCTCCTCTCTGTGGATGGTCCCCCTGCCCCTCAACATGTTAGAGATGGACCTAGGACCTCATCCATGCTAAGCCAACATTTGACCACTGACCTACATCTTTGGCTTCTCCTACTTCATCCTCTGGCAGGTAGAAGGAGTTCGTGTTTACTCGAATTTCTTGCATCTTACAAAACTATCGGGTGAAAAAATGGCTCTTCTCTCTCCAGGACACACAGGGCAGCCCCAGGAGAAAAGTAAGCATGCGCTGGTTCTCACCTATCCCAGAGTCATACAGTGTGACATCTGCCTGAACCACACGCAGTTATTTCTAGACCTCTTTCAGAGACAAGTCGAGGGAGCCTGCCACGGTGTACACGCCTGCAAACCCCGTGTTCACAAAGACAAGGCGGAAGGACTGAGTTCCAGTAGCCTTAGCTACATGGGTTCTAGGCCACCCTGGTGAGACTGTCGCAAAGCACTGAGCAAGTCCAAAATGCAGGAAAGAGGCTGGGGAGGCGGCTCCGAGGCTAAGAGCGCTTGCTGCTCCTGGAAAGGACCCAAGTTCCATTCCCAGCACCCACACCGGGTAGGTCACTAACACCTGGGACTGCAGCTCCAGAGGAGGCGACACCTCTTCTGGCCTCCAGATGCACACACACACACACACACACACACACACACACACACACACGCACACACGCATCGGAAGGTAAAGAACGCCGGTGCTGGGTCAAGCAGGGTGGCTGGGCAGGTGAGGCAAGGCACTTTCTGCCAAGCCTGATAACCCAAATTTGATCCCCAAGACCAACGTTGTAGAGAGAACTGATTCAGACAAACTATCCTCTAATCTACACACATAACTGAACTGCCAAGAACAACAAGAGGGGCTGTTCCAATGCGCTTTGCACAGATCTACACTTTCTTCCTGGCTCACGTCCCCAGCCTCCAGCTGTCCCAGGCTTGCCCAGGTGTGGGTCCTGGTGACAGCTCGCCCTGTCCACATTCTGCACTCCTCCAGCCCAGACATCAATGTGGTAACAGACAGACCTCCCTCTGCCAAGGTTTTGCTCATGCCTCCCCTTACCAACGAGGTGCTCTCTGTCTTATTCACAACACCAGCCAACTCCCCCTCCCCCAGAAGACAAGAAAGATCTCCATGTGATGGAAAAGCTTGAGAATGAATGCTGCCCAATATGGAACGGTACTAATGGCCCTGAATTCTACGCTTAACCAGGATGCTACATTTATCTTTTGAGATATGGTTTCATGTGACCCAGACTGGCCTCAAACTCACTCTAGCTGAAGAAGACTCTAAGCTCCCCATCCTCCTGCCTCCAGCTCAGTGCCAGAGTCATAAGGTTATACCATTGCAACTAGCGTACAGAATAAGCTTTGTACCGGCTGGTTCTGTGTGTCAACCTGACACATGCTGGAGTTCTCAGAGAGAAAGGAGCCTCCCTTGAGGAAATGCCTCCATGAGATTCAGCTGTAAGGTTATTTTCTCAATTAGTGATCAAGGGTGGGAGGGCACCTTGTGGGTGGTGCCATCCCTAGGCTGGTAGTCTTGGGTTCTATAAGAGAGCAAACTGAGCAAGCCAGCGTAGGCAAAAGCAAGCCAGTAAGTAACACCTTCCATGGCCTCTGCATCAGCTCCTGCTTCCTGCCCTGCCTGAGTTGCAGTCCTCACTTCCTGTGGTGATGAACAACAATGTGGAAGTATGAGCTGAATAAACCCTTTCCTCCCTAACTTGCTTCTTGGTCATGATGTTTGTGCAGGAATAGAAACCCTGACTAAGACAAATTGATACCAGCCTAGTGGGGTATTCCTGTGACAACCTGACCATGTTTTGGGGAGGACTGTGGACTGTGGAACTTTGAGCTAGAAGAGCCATTTGGTGTTAAGAGCTCTGTGGGATGCTCTGTAGGAGCTTGGAAGATAATGTTGAGAACAGTGCAGACGATGGAGGCCTGGCTTGTGAAATTTCAGAGGGAAGATTAGACTGTTGCTGTTTTGATTGTGAAGATTCTGTGGTTTTGGTTAGCTGGGGCTGAAGAATCAGCTGTGATTAACAAGATACCAGAGCTACTAAAACGGAACCTTTACATTACTGGAACTATTGATGCTGGTCAGCTGGAGCTGGGAAATTAGTGGTGATAAAGAAGAGACCAGCATCATTGAGGTGAAATCTTCTGGGAAGTGTTTTCTCAGAGCACAAAGAGGCTGTGTTCCAGAGAAAGCCGAGGTGCTGTGGCTGGACTTGGTAATGTGTAAGAGTCACCCAGGTGGTATCGGTGGTGTTGAAGCCATGAAGGGGTCATGAGGAGCAGCTGAGGCTGGGCACTGTGAGACGCCATGGAAGGCCATTGGTGAAGGTGCAGCCTCAGTTGCAGTTGACTGCCCAGGACTGAAGGGGTCATGCAAAGGAGTTGAGGCCCGGCACCATGAAGAGAGCCTGTGAGAGGCTATTGGTGAGGCCTAGTTGCAGTGGAAGACAGCAGTGTTTTGGAGATGCCAGTACCATGAGATGACCACCAAGAGCAGCAGCAGCAGTGGAGAACAGGCATCTGGAGCCTAGAAGACAAGGTGTGCGCTACAAAGGGCAGAGCTGGAGAAATGACCCAAGTCCTTGGAGCCCAGAAGATTGTGAGTGGATCCCAGACACTGGACGGTTAGAGTTTGATTTAGCTAGGAAGAAAGTATCTTAGTGGAACCCACAGTTAAGAGCCTTTGAATTGTAAAAAGACTTTGAATTTTAAAAGATATTGGATATTTTAAATGGATTGAACTTTTAATATGTAAAGACGGTGGGACTCGGGTTGGGGATTTAGCTCAGTGGTAGAGCGCTTGCCTAGCAAGCACAAGGCCCTGGGTTCAGTTCCCAGCTCCAAAAAAAAAAAGACGGTGGGACTCTTTAAAGTTATTTAGATCTTGGGGATGAATAAGAAAGTAAGGGTTGAGGCTTCATAGTGATATGTTTGTGTATCAAGTTGACAAGGGGTCAACTGTACTGGCTGGTTCTGTGTGTCCAGTTGACACAAGCTGGAGTTATCACAGAGAAAGGAGCCTCCCTTGAGGAAAGGCCTCCATGAGATCCAGCTGTAAGGCATTTTCTCAATTAGTGATCAAGGGTGGGAGGGCACCTTGTGGGTGGTGCCAGCCCTGGGCTGGTAGTCTTGGGTCCTATAAGAGAGCAGACTGAGCAAGGCAGGGCAAGCAAAAGCAAGCCAGTAAGTAACATCCCTCCATGGCCTCCTGCTCCTGACCTGCTTGAGTTCCAGTCCTGACTTCCTTGGGTGATGAACAGCAATGTGGAATTGAACTAAATAAACCCTTTCCTCCCCAACTTGCTTCTTGGTCATGATGTTTGGGCAGAGATAGAAACCCTGAGTAAGACAAGCTTCCTTATAATCTGTCCTCCCATAGCGTCTCCACATGCTGGGATTCCAGGCCTATAGCAATGCCTGGTAAACAAAAACGTATTAAGTACGAGGGGAAAAAAGATGTGCAAGTGGTGAGGAGGCACAAAACCCATGGAGTTACAGAGTTAAACAGGCTCAGGGAGGAGAAAGAGCAGCTAGGCCTGTGGACAGCTCAGTGGGGAGATGTCCTTGCTACGATGCCGGGTCACTAGAGTTTGAGTCCCAGGACCCACACAGTTGGAGACAAGAAACACCTGCAGGTAGTGCTCTGACCAACACACCCGCATTATGACATCCCACGTGCGCATGGGCTCACATGGGCTCACACACACAAAGATATAAGAGAAATCGGAGATTGGCACGAGAAACCAGAGATATAGCTCAGTGGGCGAGAGGCTATGGGTTCAGTCCCCAGCCCTAAAGTAGAGGAATGGAGCTGAGTGGGTGGTGGCCCATGCTTTTACTCCAGGGAAAAGGCAGGCAGATCTCAAGTTCAAGGCTAGCCTGGTCTACAGAGCCAGTTCCTGGACAGTTAGGGGAGAAATCTTGTCTCAAAACATGAGAGAGGGGTTGGGGATTTAGCCCAGTGGTAGAGCGCTTGCCTAGGAAGCGCAAGGCCCTGGGGACGGTCCCCAGCTCCGAAAAAAAGAACAAAAAAAAAAAAAAAAAAAAAAAAAAAAGAGAGAGAGAGAGAGACACACACAGAGAGACAAAGAGACAGAGACAGACAGAGTGAGAGAGACAGGCAGAGAGAGACAGAGACAGACAGACAGACAGAGACAGAACAGTTAAGAGCATAGAAGGCAAAGGCAGGTTTAAACCTTGCTGAGCCCAGGGCAACAAGGGAGAAAGCAGCTGCAGGTGACACAAGGTCTCTTGGTCTTTGCCGAGTCTTTTCTCTGTTCTTTACAGACCTTCTCTTTGGGTGACCTTGGACTAAGACCCTTGACCTCGCTTCTCTCAGGCCATATAAGTAAAAGGTTGTAGGTGCAACTCATCCAGAGGTATCCATGATATTGGTTATGTTTGTTGGTTTGGTTTGTTTTCAAGACAGGGTTTCTCTGTGTAGCCCTGGCTATCCTGAAACTCACTCTGTAGACCAGGCTGGCCTCAAACTCAGAGATCCACCAGCCAAAGGTGCGTGCCACCAACACCTGGCTTTTCTTTTTTGTTGGTTGGGGAGGGGCAAGGACTCATTCATATAGTCCAGGCTGGCTTTGAACTCCAGATCCTCCAGCTTCTACCTTCCATGTGCTGGGATTATGGATGTATTCTACTATAGCCCTCCCAGGTAACTTTTCCCGTCTGCAATGATTGATACAGCTGTTCAATTGATTTCTATATCGGTATGAAATCCCTGTGCTGTATGAAAAAGTGGAGTGTGAATAAACTCAGAAGACGGGGGCTTGATTAAAAGCAGGCCTCGGCGGGAGAGGCTGTGCCTAGACCTGCTGGAACTAGATGCCTCAGGGTAGGGTGGTACCCCAGGGGGCTCCCCTTCTCTAGGAGGAGAGGAGAGGGCAATGGGTGAGGAATTTATATGAGTGGGACTGGAAGGAGAGGAGAGAAGGGCTGTACTTAGGATGTAAAGTGATTAAAGAAAAAAAAAAAGCAGCATTTTCTTCCTTTTTTTTTTTTTTTTTTTTTTTTTTTGGTTCTTTTTTCGGAGCTGGGGACCGAACCCAGAGCATTGCGCTTCCAAAGGCAAGCGCTCTACCACTGAGCTAAATCCCCAACCCCCTTCCTTTTCTTGAGAAGGAGAAACTCTGTAACCTTGCCTGGTCTAGAACTCACAGAGATCACCAGCTTTTGCCTCGTGAGTGTTGGGATTAAAGATTGCTTGGCTTTATTTTTTTTAATTTTATGTTATTTTTAATTGGGTGTTGGGGGAGGGTGTGTTCAGTAGAGTGCTCTCGGGGGCCAGAAGAGCTTGGTAGATTCCCTAAGCTCCAGCCCTCTCCACAGCAGCTAGCCCCCCTCTCCAAACCCTTTTCTATCTTGGGACAGGGGTCTTTGTCACTATGTTGTCCACACTGACCACAGACTTGCGAGGGGGAGGCAGTTCAGTTGTAAGCACAAGAACCTAAGTTCCATCCTCCAGAATACACAGGAAAAAAAGCTGTGCGTGCGTGCATGCGTGCGTGCGTACGCGCACAGGCGCACAGTGTCATGTACTTATAATCCCAGCACTGAGGAGTTGGACACAGGAGAATTACTGATAAGAGGCTCCCTGTCTCAAAATAAATAAATAAAATAAAATAAAAGTCAAGAGGCTTGCACCTGAGGACAGACACCCAAGGTTGACTTACGTCTGGCCAACATATACATCCTCCCCCTTTCCCCCTTCCCCTCCCCCCTCCCCCTCACACACACATGCCCCAAAAAGTGATCATCATCCTGACTCAGCTCTTAAGTAGCTGGACGGAAGGACGATGGTCGGACACACACACAGACACACACACAGACACACACGCACACTGTGATTCATCTGCAAACAATACTTTTAGAAACATTCTTGCTACATGTGTTTATCTGTTTACGGAGTATATGTGTGTGGTCCCTCCAGCAGTCACTGGACAATCCTCAAAGAGAGGCTCTTTTCTTTTGATCCTGTGGGTCTCAGGGCTCCCACTCAGATTGCCAAGGTTAGTGGCAAGCACCTTTAACCGTCTTGCTGGCCACCAACAGTTTGGTCTATTTTTAAAGATTACTGGTGGTTGGAGAGCTGACTCGGCAGATAGGAACACTGGCTGCTTTTCTAGAGGACCAAGGTTCGATTCCCAGCACCCTTCACAACTGTAACTCTAGTTCCAAGGGATCCGACACCCTCTTTGGCCCCCGCAGGCACCAGGGACAAGTGTGGTGCACATATATGCAGACAATACATTCATACACAAAAAATTAAAAATAAAATGTTAAAGACTTGGTTTGGTTTATGAGCACGAGTATATGCCAGCCCGTGTACCACAGCGTGCCTGGTGCCTAGCACGCTGGGACTGAAGTTACAGATGGTCGTGAGCCATCTTGTTGGTGTTGGGAAAGGAACACAGGTCCTTTGCAAGAACAAAAAGTGCCTTGGATTCCACGCCTAGCACTGCCAGGGGGTAAGCAGTGCCCTATGAACGAGAGATTTAAACACACGGGTAATAAAGTCCTGTAGGGCCCAATCCTTTAAATTCATTCCAGCTCCCCTGTAATACAGGAAGGGAACATTATGCCGGGTGTGTGTGCACGCACGCACTACCAGACTGTCCCTCTAGTCAGACTATTTCTTAGTACACTTCCCTTTACCCGAAATCACAATAATTAGACCCTCAAGTTCAGTTAGAGATTTTTCACAAGTGAACAAAAGTCCTAAATCCTTCAGGGGAACTTAGGGCATCAGATATTAAGATTTCAAGTACAGCACTGTAACCCACAGCCCCTCTCTCCCTCCCCGAGGATGACCAGGCTGCATGTGACCAGGTCCAAGATCAAGCCTAAAACCTAACAGGGATCTTAGAAAACCCTTGTCTGGCTAGGCAGTGGTACAGTGGCACATGTGGAATTCCACCATGGACCATGAGGAAAAGGCACGCAGGTCTCTTTGAAGTTCAGGCTAGCCTCGTCCACAGAAGGAATTTTACGGAGTTCCAAGCTAGCCAGGGTCGTACAGTGAGACCTTGTCTCATAAGAAAAAAAACATTCCCAAAGCACTTGGTGAGACGACCTTACCCTCTACCTGGGCCCACTTGACCCTGAATTAAGAGAGCCCATGTCTGGTTCCCCAAATTCTCTAAGACTGGCTACACCCAAAATCATAATTTGATCTGGAGCCCACCCAGCTGTCCTTGCTGCTGATGGGCCTGCACTAACTCATTGCTCACACCGCTCTTATTATAGATCCGTTTCCCTCCTCCCGAATGTATCTGCCTTCCTTCAGCACAGTGCACACCCCCATTATGAAATATGGACTTGAATCACCTTTCCAGAGCTGATCTCACCGTCCTACAAACAGATGAGCAGCTAGGAAAACACCGGGAATGGAATCTGCCCCGTTACTGCTTATAGAACAATGAGTCTCCAGCACGCCTGCAGGGAAGAAAGCCAGCGCAAGACCTCGACTGTGAGACTGTCCCTGCCAAGGAGGACAGCCACCATACCCCAGAAGCAGGACGGGAATGGCTGCAAACCTAGTAAGTAGGAAGGGTCCCTGCCAAAGCCTACTCAGCCATCTTGGTGCAAACTGGGTGAGGGGTGGGTAGAAGTCATATCCACATGTGAGGACAGGCGTGGACTTGCTGTGGTCATGTTTAAGGATGCCAGGACAGGACATATATGTTCAGAAGACTTCTCTAGGGAGCCAGAGAGATGGCTCAACTGCTAAGGTTCTTGCTGCTCTTGCAGAGATCTGGACTCAAGCAGTTCACACCTGTCTGCAACTCCAGTTCCAGATGATTCAGTGAACCCTTTTGGCCTCCTCCTCCTCCTGCAGATAATTATATGCAGATACATGCATACACCTAATATATATACACATTACACACACACGCCCCTCTAATTGACCAGTGAAAAACAGATACAGAGAATACACAAAACTCCATCCAGGCAAGCAATTGGAGCAGCTTGGACTCGAGAAGGATACTGAGAGAAATGAATATTTAAGGACATTTTGGAGGTTTTGTCTATTTAGACAGGATCTCGAGACACCCAAAGGTGACCCTGGGCCCGACTCTCTCCCTCCACCCTCCAAATGCTGCTAGGATTAGAGACATGGATCACCACACCTAGTTTTGCAATATTGGAGACTAAACCCAAGACTAACTAACTAGGCAAACATTCCACACCTGAGTTCCATCCCTGGCCTGCTTTGTGTTTGCTTGTTCATAGTGTTAACAAAACCCAGCAATCCGAAACATAACATTTGTAAGCTCCTGTAGTCTTTCGTGTCATTTTCTAACCAAGTACAAATCACATGTAACTCTAGATACCAGATTCCAGAGTGGGACCTAATGGGTCAAACATAGACTGCAGACATTCTCGTTTTATCCCCAAAGATTTTTTTTTTTTCTTTTTGAAAACTCTGGGCTAACTCGACGTTTAAAAATCAGGATGTCTGATTTCTCTCAGGGGAGGTTACCAGATCTGGCAGAAACACCAGAGCGATGTTTCTACAGGTTGGAAATTGGCAAGAACACAAGCTTTCTGGTTTATCTCAGTTCCCACACCCGGCAGCCTTTACTCATTTGTGGCACCTGCTGCTGCTGTAAAGGTTTGCCGTTTCTGCCCCGATGGCCTGGTATCACTTAAGATGCCACCAGTCCTGTTCACGACAGATACCTTGATTTGGAGGTAGAGCTCTTTTGTTATGGTGCTTGCCTAGCATGTAGGAAGTCCTGGGTTGATGCCAGCAGCACTAGGTGTGCACTAGGGTGCCCCCCCCCAAGTAAAGACATTCTGATTTGGACCTTAAAATTGGTTTTCTTAACTCATTTTTAACCAATTTTGATCAACATGCTTGGCTTCAGATTTCACGTGGTCTGTTAACCATCTGTGTCAGGGACTATTTACATACACCAAGTCCAACTTAACCCAACTGCAGAAAAACTAGGTACACTACACAGAAATGGATCCTCTGCACGCCAGGGAATGATATATGCACAGTAAGTCCGGGGCTGGGGCAATTCCTTGTTTATAGCAAATGCAAACCCACCAGGTTCATTTCCAGAACCACAGGGAGAAAACAAACCAATACTGTCAGATTATATGCTTCCCAGGGGTGGAGCTGAGTCAGTCCTTCCAACACAGCCTGTGCCGCTCCAAGGTGTGTAAACAGAATCCAAGGAAGTTCACTATCCAGCCTTTCTTATGTTTTGAGACCGAACACTCAAATCGCTAAGACCTCTCTGCCAGAAAAAAAGCATTTTGTAATTCAAGAGATGGAGAAATGTCAGTCATTTCCAGCAAATGCAGCCTCCAGAATGCTGATGCGAGCATGCTGTTAGTTCATGTCTAAATTGTTTCAGGCCTCTGAATCTGTTTTCCCTCTTTCTCTCATCTTCATCCCCATCGCCATTTCTAACCCCTGGCCAGAATAAATCGGCAACATTGGTCAAGACACCGTTAACTTTCAACCTAAGGTACAAGGATAAAATAATAAACCGTCACAAAGTTTGGGGAACCAGAATTCACAAAGGAACTCACAGCTACAGGATCGCCAACAATTTGTCATTTTTAAGGACAAAGCGTCCTAAGGGACCTTCCTGTCATCTTTCCTTGGATCACACCCCCAGATGTGGGACCTACCCTCTGAAGCATCCTCTTTGCAGAGTGCGGATACAGGGGGAGAATACGCGATGTTTGGTACACACTCAGCCTCGGGCTGACAACATGAGCCCCAAGCACCTGCACCCCGCCGAGCCAGGTGGGCAGGGATGCCGAGGGCGCGGCTCACCTACCTGCAGGCGCACGTTGAGCATCATGGAAGCTACGATGTAGAGGTAGGGAAAGTTGATGCGCAGCCGCCAAGCCAAGTCAAAGAAGATGAGCAGCGTACGGGTCAGCCCCTTGCAGAAGACCCCATAGGAGCGGGCGGCGGCCGAGCGCGACAGCCGGACAGCCAGACCCGACAGAGCCGTCGCCATATAGAGATCCGCGGCGCTCCCACTGCCCGCCCGCCCTCCCTCTCCGCGCCCTGTCGCCCAGGGCCTCCTCCCCCGGGCCGCTGCTCAGCGCTCAGCGATCTCAGGGAGCGAAGGAGACCACGGCGAGGCCGGCAGGAGGGCGGGCCGCGGGGGAGCTGAGTCTGCGCGTCACTCTCCCGAGGCGCCTCCGCAAGCTACCACCTGGATTCCCGGCCCGGCCGTGCGGCCTGACGTCACAAAGCCGGCCCGCGCCTGCGCAGGCAGCAAACTCCGCCTCCCACCCCGCCCTACCCCTCGGGCGGCTTTCCTGGCAAGTAAAGTGCGCGTGCGTGGGAGACTAGGGTTGGCTGGGTTGCATCTGGCGCCCTCTAATGGTGAAGTTGAGAATAACAATTGGAGAGCGGCGGGGTGGCGCTAGCCTGTTATTAATATTCCAGCACTTCAAGAGGCTGAGGCAGGGAAAACAGGAATTCAAGACTGGCTGCTTCTCCAGAGAACCCTGATTTCAGTTTCTCGTACCCACATCAGGTGGCTCTGAAACCAGCAAAATGGTGAAGCAGATAAAGAGCACTTCCCATTGCTCCTGAGGATCTGAGTTTAATTCCTGGAACTCTCAGGGTGGAAGAACACAACTGACTCCAATGTGTTGTCCTTCGTGCTGCTTGCTTATTTTTGTTAACGTGACACCAGCTAGACTAGCGATTCTCAACCGGTGGGTCGCGACCCACTGTATATCAGATATTTACATTATGATTCATAAAACTAGCAAAATTACAGTTATAAAGTAGTGTATTAAGGGGGTCGCAGCATTAGGGAAGTTGAGAACGGCGGCTAGAATTATCTAACTCCAAGTTACCAGGGAAGAGGGAACCTCAGTTGAAAAATTGCCTCCATTAGGTTGACCTGTAGGCAATTTTGTACGGCATTTTCTTGTTTTGTGATGGCTGTGAGAAGGTCCAGGCCGTTAAGGGTGTTATCAACTCGGCAGCAGCCTCCTGAGTGCTGGAATAGCAAGCAACAGGCACGCCTCTTTCCCTGTTGTTATTCTCATATTCACCATTAGAGGGCGCCAGGATGCAGCGTAGCAACCCCACTCTCCTACACACAGGAGTAAGAAAACAAGGTAAAGCCAGTAGCAAGGTGGTGCATGCTTCAGAGGCAGGTGGATCTCTGTGAGTTCGAGGTCAGCCCAGTCTACATACCGAGTTCCAGGACAGCCAAAGCTACACAGAGAAACCCTGTCTCTAAAAGGAAAAAGAAAAAGAAAAAGGTGAGAAGCCAACCATGGCGTGTTTCATCTGTAATTTCAAATTCAGTTCCTCCCTCGAGTTTCTGTTCTGCCTGTGTGCCTGCCTCGGTTTCCCTCAGTGATAGACTGCTTTCTGGCTGTACAAGGCAAGTAAATCCTTTCCTCCCCACGTTGCTTTTGGTAATAGTGTGTATCACAGTAGTAGAAATCAAACTAATATATTTCCCCACCTCCTCCAGCCTGGTATTACACACATGTATACATAGCACACACGCAAAAACACACGCACTAGGGGTTGGGGATCTAGCTCAGTGGTAGAGCGCTTGCCTAGCAAGCGCAAGGCCCTGGGTTCGGTCCCCAGCTCCGAAAAAAAGAAAAAAAAAAAAAAAAACAACCACATGCACTAAATAAAATGTGACGTTAAATTTTTTTCAACGGCTATAGAGGGATGGCTCCGTGGTAGAGTGCTTACTGCTCCATCAGAGGACCAGGTACCAGCTCACCAACACCTAAAACTCCAGCTCCATGGAATCTGACGCCTACTTCTGGCCTCTGTGGGCATCCACATGCACATGCGTGCATGAGAGAAATAAAATACAACAAAATATGTTTAAATGGTTACAGTGGTAAATTTTTTATTATATGTATTTACCACAACTTTTCAAAGAAATGCCCAGTGTTTTTACGTGAATTGCCTTCGCTGCCTGCTATTCTTGTCTAACGTTCAGTTATACATATAAATTTTTATTGATTGTTTATGCATATGAATGTTTTGCCTTCATGTTCCATTTTGCTTGTATGTATGTCTGTGTACCCCATGTGTGGCAGGTACCTGTAGAGGCCAGAAGAGGGCATCAGATCCCCTGGAATTGGAGTTACAGACTCTGAGCTTCCAAGTGGGTGCTAGGACTTCAACCCAGATTTCCAACTTGGAAGAGTAACCAGTGCTCTTCGCACTGGGCCATCTCTTCTGCCCTCAATCATATATAATGTTTGTAATGTTTCCATGCCCTCAATCCCAGCACTCAGGAAGCAGAGGCTGGCAGATCTCTGTGAGTTTGAGAGCAGCCTGGTTCACATAGCAGGTTGCAGAATACCCATAGCTACTCAGTGAGGCGCTGCCTCAAAAGACAAACAAATCAAAGTAATGATGGTGCTAATTAAAGTCCCTGAGGGGGGCTGGGGAGATGGCTCAGTGGATAAGAGCACTGACTGTTCTCCCAGAGGTCCTGAGTTCAATTCCCAGCAACCACATGGTGGCTCACAACCATCTGTAATGGGATCTGATGCCCTCTTCTGGTGTGTCTGAAGACAGCTGCTGTGTTCTTATATGCATAGAAATGAATAAATAAACATTTAAAAAAATAAAGCCCCTGAGGTAAAATATACGGATGCTTAATAATTCTAGTATTCTGGAGTGGAGGAGGAAATTTTTGTTCCCAATTAGTTTGAGAGGCGATCTTTTTTTATATTGTTTTCTTCGTTTTGTGTGTATGTGTGGGTGAGTGCGTGGGTGGGCAGTTCTCAGCTTTTAGGGTCCTTGTTGGCAGCCCAAGGTTGATACCGAGAGTCTTCCTCAATGAATCTTCCAGTTAATTCTTGGAAGCAGCTTCTTCAGTGAGACCAGGGCTCACTGCTAGTCTAGCTAGCTTGCTCTGGGGAGTGAGACCTTGTTGGCGTGGGGGGCAGGGGAGAGGAGAGAAGAGAAGAGAGAAGAAGAGAGAGTTAAAAACGTCAGTGTGAAAAGTGCTTTTTTTACAGAGACATAGTGTTAGAAGAAGGGGTTAAGAGGGAAGCTTCATTAATAACTGAACAACAAGAATCCTCGCCCCACCCCCCACCCCGACACACACTTTACTTGCATTCCTTGAAGCTCTAAGGGCTAAGCCTCGGAAAAGAGCAGGCGCAGAGAATCCAGGTCCTGTTCTCAGCACCTTCTTCATGCTACATTGACCTGTTTCCAGAAAGAGAGGGTGTGGATGCTCCCACTTGGCCTTGTCCCTCCCTCCTCCACGGATTTCTGAGAAAGGAATGAGCTCAGGTTTGCCCTGAGCAGAGTCCCAAGCACACAAAAGGCACTCAGAAAACTAACTATTTTTATACCCGGAGCCCTTGAGTCTTCGAGAGTTCAGGAACGCAGTGTATGAATAATAATGGTTAATGATTAGTTGTTTATGAAATTACTCTCCCTGGCACAGTACTTGCAGACAAGCCCAGCGACCCGAGTTCATTGCCCAGGATCCACATGATAGAAGGAGAAACCGAGTCCTATAACTTGTCCTCTGGCCTCCACATGCCCACCGTGTGTGAGCATTTGCCACACACACACACACACACACACACACACACACACACACACACACATATATACACAAATGAATTAAAACTAAAGTGATTTTCCTTGACAGCCTGTGAGGCAGTGGATTCAATCTCAAATACTGCAGAAAACCAAACAAAAGCCTACTTGCTTATTTTCCTCATGTTTCATACCCATATGAAACTATCTTTTATTACCTTTCGGTGTGGGTGTTACATGTGTATGCTGGGAGAGGGGACATGTGTGTCTCTGCATGGAGGCCAGAGTCTGATGTCTGATATCTTCCTCGGTGGCTTGCCCCCTTAGTTTTGAGACAGAGTCTCTCACTGAGCCTGGAGCTCACCAATTGGCTGGGCTGTCTGACCAATGGGCTTCGGGAAATCTTCCACATTCTGTCACACTGGCATTACAAATGTCTGTGACCATACCTGGATTTTTTTTTTTTTTCCGAAGCTGGGGACCGAACCCAGGGTCTTGCGCTTGCTAGGCAAGCGCTCTACCACTGAGCTAAATCCCCAACCCCCCCCCCTTTTTTTAAACAGGGTCTCACTCTGTAGTCCTGGCTGGTCTGGAACTCACTGCGTAACCATGCTGGCCTCAAGTACACTGTCTGCCTCAGTCTCTCTAGCCCTTGCCTTAAATTAAGGTCTTGGCCAGCTTTTACTTGGGTGCTTGGGTCTAGCCTCAGGTCCTTGTACTAGCATGAGAAGCAGTTTTACCCACTGAGCCAAATCCTTAGTCCCATGTGTGGAAAGATTTTTAATTTTTTTGAAAGTTCCTTTCTCTTTTTTTTTAAGATTTATTTATTTATATGAGTACACTGTCGCTGTCTTCAGACACACCAGAAGAGGGCATCAGATCTCATTACAGATGGTTGTGAGCCACCATGTGGTTGCTGGGATTTGAACTCAGAACCTCTGGAAGAGCAGCCATTCTCTTAACCACTGAGCCATCTCTCCAGCCCAAGATTTTTAATTTTAATTTAAAAATGTATTATGTGTCTGAGTGGTCTGTCCATATGTGTACAGATACATGATGCTCATGCCTGGTGCTTGTGTCAGACGTTATAGAGTGTGTGGCCCCTGGCAAAATACCGTAGACTCAATCCAATTATAATTAAAGATTTTTTTGATTAGCTGTTAGCAGGATGAACCATCTGAGCCAAATGCGAGACTTCCTCGAGAAGCGGGTGAAAGATCTTTAAAGGGGAAAACCACTAGAAGACCTTAAATATTTGCAATATCAAGCAAAAACTAGTCTGTTCTGCCAAGTGACCCCCCCCTCAAAAATACCTTAGTTATCTGTATAAGCAAGCTATATAAAGCCAAAAAAACAGTCAGATCGTAACAAGTATATAGTCATAGCTGTACATTTTAGGTGGGGGGGGGGGTGTGTCGCCGAGTTAGGGTTACTGGGAACTTACCTTCCAGGGACTGGAGTCAGAGACAAACAGCTAGCGTGTACCAAGATGGACACCTGGCATAAAATGGGGTTTCCTTAGCCTTCACATTGACCACCCCCTGGAACTGTAGTTACAAACAGTTGTAAGTCACCATGTGGATGCTGGCACCTGAACCGAGGTCTCCGTAACAGCAGCAAACATTCTCAGCTGCTGAGCCATCTCTCCCGTCCTGGGAAAGTATCTCTTGCGTTAACCTCTTTAAAATATCTCTTTAGTTAACCTGAAGGGAACAGACGCAGGAGGAGAGAATGGGCACCTGTGATCCAAGAAGTGGGTCGACACCTTTTTTCTAAAGCCAGATATAGTGGTTCACGCCTGTCAATCGCAGAATTTGGGAGGGCTGAGGCAGGAGAATTGCCCGGAGTTCCAGGCTAGCTTTAGTGTTGTTACTTCCTCTGAATTGAAGCGTCCCTTACCGGAAGAGGGAGAGAATCTCACGTAACATGCGAGGCTCGGGGAACTTACACAACTTACAAGGCTCAGGAAGGTAGAAAGTTTATAGGATTCTCTCCAAGGTTATCTAAGCATCCGATAATTGCTGGGTGGAGAGGACTCCCCAGTTGGCTAGGCTCCCTAATAAGTCGTTCGCTGAGCTTCAGGGCTGCAGCTCTCCTGAGTCATTACTCACGTTGGGGTGAACTTTCAGATGACATGGCAGCCTTTGAGTCACCCACACTATTGTAAGTCACCTACATTCCTGTAAGTAAGTCAATAAACCCACTGATTGACTAAGCTAGAGCGAACAGGGAAGACCATTCCTTTGGTCTGTTGTCTGTGAGCATCTGAGATGAAGGGATATCTGTTCACATCTTCCCAGGGGCGGGGCATGTGTGGGGAGGGATGGGGGGTGTCGCACAACACTGAGCTAAACCAATAAAATTCTTACAATGAAGACATCTGCAAAATTGAGAGTATGGTATTTTATTTAATGATACTTAAGAAAGGGAAAGACTCTGGGTGTGGACAAGTTGTAGAACAAGTTCCTTGGGAGGCTTAGGTGGCAAGATGACTTGGGTCGGGGAGTCTAAGTTTTGTCTGCATTGCATACTACGTAGACCCCGTCTCAACACCAACAAAACCCAGTGAGGTTTGAGAGATGACTCGGTACTCGTTGAGTGCTCAAAGAGACCAGGATTTGGTTCTCATCACCCATATCAGGTGACTCACGACCAGGTAACTCCAGCTTGATGTAATCAGATGCCCTCTTCGGACACGGAGTACTCATGTTCATGTGTAGGGGGAAAAAGCAAAGAAAAAGAGTATCCTGTCCCTGACTTGACCCCAAGCAGGAGACCAGGGCCAAGGTTAGAACACCCTGCCCCTGGCTTGACCTGGAGCTCCTGAAACTTGGAAATCCCCATTCCTGTGACTCAGTGTTAATGGCCAAACAGTTCTTCTGTGTAGTGAGGATTTTGGTTTCTTAAAGAAAAAAAAAAAACAACCAAACAAACAAACAAACAAGCCTGTTATGTGATTATGTTTTTTTTTCTTTTTTTTTCCGGAGCTGGGGACCAAACCCAGGGCCTTGCGCTTGCTAGGCAAGCGCTCTACCACTGAGCTAAATCCCCAACCCCGTGATTATGTTTTATTCCCAGGTGGGGCAGCTTCAGGTTGCCCACCGCCGCTAACTATGATTTGCCTCATGCTCTAGGACGGGTGTGATTTTTGCCAGCAGCAGACAGTTTATGTTCCGCATCTGGGGGAACTCCTGAGAGGATATATAAATGCCAGCCGCTCTCCCTGCTGCTGGTTCCTGCTGTTATGTTTGCTGTTTTGCTATTGCTGGTTGAAGGTACTGTCAAGACTACTCCGAGGAATTCCTAATTAGCAGGAGGTCGTCTAAAAAGGCCCACCCCCTTTCCCCTCTAACCTTCTCTCCTGCCTAGCGTTGGAGGTTGGAAGGGTGGTAGGTATAAGAACCCAATAGAGTAGCCAAAAAGCCCTCCCCTTCCTCTCACCCTCTGCTGTCTCTAGTCCTGCTCAGAGGCAGCCACTATTCTGTTTCTTCCTCCAATAAATACCTTGTGAGAGATTCGTTGTATGATGTGACTTTTTTTTTTCTTTAGCTCTACCACTGAGCTAAACCCCCAACCCCATGATGTGACTTTTATGTTACTCCTTGGCTCCCGAGTCTCAAGATACCCTTGCTCTGGAAACACCCTTCAACTGGGGCCCTGATTGGAATAGGCCCTCCTGCTGCCTATGCTCCCCCATTTGGGTCTGAGCCACACCAGGACCCTATCCCTCATCTCCACCCCACCCACAACACTCAGCTTCCAGCTCAATAACTGCCCAGCATCCTGTTCCCCAGCAGGAATTCCGTAAATGTCCCCTTTAGTCGATACAAACACTTTCTTAAGTCTGAGGAAATGACCACTAAGCACCCCTGTGGTACTCTTGGCATTGGGTTCCCTGGGGCAGTCATCAGAATATCTCCAATCGGCAAACCAGGAATAGCAAAAGCAGCCGTGGTATTTACAGCTATGGGTGGCCCTTTCCCTTAACCCTTATCCTTGGGGCTGCAATCCTCAGCTTCCTTAGGCCTGACTGACCCTGCCTTCCTCGCTAAGTGAACTCTCGGAAAAAAAAGACTAGGATCCTATAGTACCGACTCCTCTACCTTTATTAAAGAATTCCAATCTTACAACTTTACCTTTCATAATGTCTATTTGATCCTCACCAGCAACCTTCTCCCTGAGGAGCAGAGGCAAGTCTGGGAGCAGGCTAGGGTCCATGCAGAAATCCACCAAACCCAGTTGGGACAGTCCCTGACTGGGACCTTGGATGGACCTATATTACCCCAGGGGATTCGTTTTAGGTAAAGACAATTTATAACTTTCCTGTTCGCATTATTTTGGAGGCTACATTTTTGGGTTCTATTATCTATCACCCTTCCAACAGTTATTCCATTCCAATCCCTTCAAACTGTCCAACACTAGGTAGGCAGGAAAGAAAGACTACTTTTTTTTTCTTTTTTTCTTTTTTTCCTTTTCTTTTTTTCGAAGCTGGGGACCGAACCCAGGGCCTTGCGCTTCCTAGGCAAGCTCTCTACCACTGAGCTAAATCCCCAACCCCAAAAAGACTACTTTTGCTGGTTGGGGCATCAGGTTACTTGAAAGGAGCTCGACCTCTGGCGTCAGGGTATCTCCAACCGGAATCCAGCAATAGCAGCAGCCATAGCCCCGGGGCACTCTCAGGGCTCTCGAATTTAAACCCCTTAGAGTCCTCAGAATTCCAAACATAAGCCATCTTCAGCTGGCAAAAATCACGCCCGTCCTAGAGCATGAGACAATCGTAATTAGCGGTGGGGACAACCTGAAGCAGCCCCATATCTTACACCCAGGATTAAAACAAAAACATATTCACATAACATAGCTGGGTTTTAAAAGAAACCAAAATTCTCACTACCTCTGCCTCCTGGCCAATCTCCATAAAGCTGCCCTTAAAGCAGAACATTATGGAAAAAACAAACAAACAAACAAACAAACAAACCCAAGAGGTCATTCAGGACAAGTATGAAAACCCTTCTCAATTCCTGGACTGCCTTACCAATGCCCTCCTGCAATATAGCCCGGGACTTGTCAACAACTCCTCATAATCTTCTTCTCCAAGAGTTCCCCTGACATCAGGGCCAAGCTTAAACATCTAAAGAAAGGACCCTGTCTCCACAGACCATGGTCTTCAAGCCCCGGAACTCATGTCTCTTACCTGTGCCTTTCAACTAACAAATCCAGATTCCAAATATACCTTCCATATTCTCCTGTCACAGGCAGCCATCTGGAGCGAGTGCGGACTACTCACAAAGAAGGCAATGTCAGTAGCCAACTCGGACCAAATTGCACTCATGATAAGGGCCTCCCTCTCAATGTCCCACAGCCATAGGAGTTATCTACTGCCAATCACGCTAAGCAGCCAATTCCATTATCTGCAAAGGAAATGACTGAACCAATGAGCCAATGAGGCGGCTAGAGCTGTGGCTCCTGGAGGCCCGGATCCCTTTCACAGCCCATCAGGCATCCCCACGTTACCCGCCATGTCCGTACTGTCATCTCCAGACACTGGACGACTTCCGTCCCATCTGCACCAGCTCTTTCAACCTAATAACCAGGCTTTGTCTCATGTCATTAAAACCTAATTCCATGCCACCCCTGAGGATCTCACTATCGTTTCTAAAGGCGGTCACTGCTTCTTATAAAATTTGTCAAACTCCTCATCCCACCGCAGGGGTTAGGAATCTTCCTTTCCTCGCTCATCGAGTCATGGGACGGACTGGCGGCTCTGCTTCACCCGCAGGCTCAGCGTTAGACGTTTTAAATACCTTTTGGTCCCGGTAGACAGATCCTCAGGATGGGTAGAGACTTTACCCCCTACAAGAGGTCACAGATAGCTATCCCGGAGATCATCCCATTTCAGAGTTCCAACCTCCCTTCGATCAGATAACAGTGCTGAGTTTAAGCCTCAAATCTCTCAAAAAATTAACCAAAGTGCTCACCATCCTGCGGCATTTTCTTATTGCCTGACATTCCTGGTCCTCAGAAAAGGTCAAAGGAGCCAACCATTCCCTCAAAAACATTTCCATCAAGCACTCTCAAAACCCCCGTATGGATTAGACACAACTCCTGCCGTTGCATCTAGCCTCCCCTCTTTCCTACAAAGAAGTCTCTTTCTATCTGCCTTTTACAGCTCACCTATAGACGTATAGATTCTACTTCCTGGCCCTATATCTAGACTGTCACCTGTCCTCAGCCACCTTCTCACCCTCTTAAAACACCATCTTCATCCCTCCTTGGGAATCTCACCAGTCACTACTTGCCTCAACCGCATCCCGATCACCTTCCCTCCTCAATTAACGTCAAGGACTTGATCCTTTTTTCTCCTCCTGATCACAACTCCCCTCCTCTTTCTCCTATATGACGACCCCTTCCGGGTCATCCTGACTATCACAACTGCTATCCTCAACAGATTCATTCACCTTTCCCATCGTACGCCCTTTACGACAAGATGAAGTGGAAATTTCTGGTTTCTTTGGAAACTCGGTTATGTCATACGACGTTTTGCTGGGGCACACGGATGAAAGGATGATTTGCTAAGGTGGACACCTGAGAAGATGGGTGATGTTTAGGAAGAACGTAAATCTAACCCCACAGACAGTGGGAGGAGGCTCTGGCATCGGTTTATCTCGCTCCACCTCTCGCTAATCTTTCCTGATGAGAGTCCGGCATTGGTTTCCCTTGCATAGCTGAACTTTGCTTCTCACGACTTCACAGAGGGTAATTTGCCTAAGATCTTCTCACAGTGATCCAGCGGCTTCCTGTGTTTGTGCAGACACCGGCCTTTGGGTGGAACCTCTCGGTTTCTTCCGGATAGCCCTGCCTTGGCTGATTCATGAGTAGTGTTTTGCTAGAGGACGGGGACTGCTGACAACTAAGGTTGGCATCGCCCCAAAGAACAATTTCTTTTTTCTTTTTTTTTTTTTTCAAGAGATACAAAACAATTTTTATTCATCAGGAATACAATTAACAAAAAAAGGCTTAAAATGAATTATTATAAATATTTAAAGGTATTTAGCTCAGTGGTAGAGCGCTTGCCTAGCAAGTGAAAGGCTCTGGGTTCGGTCCCCAGCTCCAAAAAAATGAAAATAGTAATAAGAACATATAACTCTGAAACAACAAAATGAAAACTTCAATTAAAATTATAACGAAAATATTTCAAAGAACAATTTCTAAACAGGTCCATAATCCCTGTTTCCTATTAACCTTTCTTTCTTTCTTCCTTTCTTCCTTTCTTTATTTATTTTTATACAAGTACACTATAGCCATCTTCAGACACACCAGAAGAGGGCATCAGATCCCGTTACAGATGGTTGTGAGCCACCATGTGGTTGCTGGGAATTGAACTCAGGACCTCTGGAAGAGCAGCCAGTGCTCTTAACCTCTGAGCCATCTCTCCAGCCCCCTATTAACCTTTCTTTATCACTACCTCTGGTGAGTGGTGGGCTAGAAAGGAGGTTGAAGCATTTAAGAACCCTTCTTAAAGTAGGTTTTGAAAATCTAAGCCTACACCATTGCCTCCAAATAACTCTTCTTTTCCCATTCCAACCCTAACTGGACCTTGCCCCTGTAGACTCCAGAAGGCATAAGGTCAATGAGCTTTCTTCTGGCCAAGGTCTCCTACATCTGCTAAGACTCAAGTTAACTTCACTGGGTTATTCCTTGCCTTGCCTTTCTCCTCCTGCCTGCTCCTGTTTGTAGCAGACTCCACATATCTCCAGAGATTTGAGATTAAAGAAACTTACACTTGACACTTCACCCCACTCATGGCGGGGTCTGGAGACTTCACCCCACTCATGGCGGGGTCTGGAGACTGCTCGATAGCAGACGGTCAGCAGGAGATAGGATCCCCACAAACACCAACACCAGTGTCTATCACACCCAACCTTTGCCTGCTCTCTCTAGAACTAGAGATTGTGGTCAACATTGGCCAGGGGCTTATGGAGGCTGCCGCTATTGGTCTTGTAGGACACATGAGGCATATTCTGGAGGGGACTCTAACTTTTATATGGGATGGGGGATTTTTTTTTATCATTGAATTAAAGGACCTGTGGTACCTCAGTTGGGAGATGAGAGCCACTGGTGAGCTTCACCTCAGTATTTATCACTGTCACTCTGTGTACAATCAAAATACAAAGTAGGCACGCCGCTCTCCCAACATCTGGGTGTGAACAATGGAAGCAAGCCAGCATTCGCTGAAGGCCCTTAGCTCCCTAATGTCCCCTTTTGAATGACACCAATCCCATCTTTCTGCCCTCATGGGCCCTCCATCTTTTGTTTCAGACTTTAACCTCCGCATATCAGCTACTGAATAGCACTATCATCCAGCCCCTACGATCCTCTGTGGTACTCAAGCTTACCACTGCCTGCCCAATGGGTGGCCAGGGACTTGTGCCTTGGTGTTCCCCCAAGGTTAGGGGTGGTATCCAGCGAAGAACCATATGGCTAGCATATGGTTCCGGTCCCACCCCTTCTTTTTTTAAAAAAATTTATTTATTTATTATACATTTATTTTATTTATTGTATACATCATACAACTTTCTGTCTGCATATGTGCCTGCAGGCCAGAAGATGACCCCAGATCTCATTATAGATGGTTGTGAGCCACCATGTGGTTGCTGGGAATTGAACTCAGGACCTCTGGAAGAGCAGTCAGCGCTCTTAACCACTGAGCCATCTCTCCAGCCTGGTCCCACCCCTTCTTGTATTCCTGGGTAGACCCACTGGTGTCAGCACTGCAACCGTGGGACTGACTACTTCCCTGACCGGCTACTGTCAGCTTTCCTTTCAGGTCATCCTGTCCATCCAGGGGGTGGCTCACCGTAGGTCTCTGTCATTGTGGAGCTATGCGAGGGGTCAGAGCACAAACACACACTTATCACAACCGCCCGTTGCCGTGGAGATCGGTACGTTTTAGTGTCTTCGTTAGATGTGGATATGTGGGGGTCAGAGGACAACACATGGGGTCTGCTCTGCCTTCCACCGGGTGACACCAGCACCTGGCAGGTAGAGGCAGGAGGATCAAGACCTTAAGGCCTCTCTTGGCTCTCTGTAACTCGGAAGCCTATCTTGGGTACATGTCACTGTCTCAAAACCAGAACAAGATAAAAATAACAATAAGTATTAAAAGGAAATAAAGACAAATCTGGACATACCTGCAATCCTTACACTCAAGAGGTGAAGGAAGGGATATCAAAAAATCTAGGTCAGGGGGTTGGGGATTTAGCTCAGTGGTAGAGCGCTTGCCTAGCAAGCGCAAGGCCCTGGGTTCGGTCCCCAGCTCCGAAAAAAAGAAAAGAAAAAAAAATCTAGGTCAAGTTCAGCTACAGAATGAGTCTAAGGGCAGCCTGCATGGCCTAGGTCTTGTCTTCAAGACCAAAAGAAAAAGATATGTAAATAAAAATTTGAAATAAGACCATACAGGACTACACAATTTCATTTAAAAAGTTACAATTTGCATTGTTGTCAATTATTTGATTAGAATTTATATAATGTTTTTCATTTGCGTGTGTATGTGTTTGTGTGTGTGTGTGTAATGTGCATATGTGTATGTATTTATGCATGTATATAGGTTTACACCTGAAATGTGACTGCGTGTGTGTGTTTGTGCAGTGTACTTGGAGGCCAAGAGTGATGGTTGATGTTTGGTTTCTTTCTCTTCTTCCTCCTCCTCTTCTTCTTTTCTTTTCTTTTCTTTTTTTCCAAGACAAGGTTTCCCTGTGCAGCCCTGTGCAGCCCTGGCCATCCTGGAACTCACTCCATAGACCAGGCTGGCCTCAAACTCACAGAGATCTGCCTGCCTCTGTCTCTGCTGGGATTAAAGGCATGCGCCAACCATCACCCAGTCCCCACTTTATTTGAAGACAAGATCTCCCACTCTACGTGGGTGATTTGACTAGACTGGCTGACCAACACACCCCAGGGATCCTCCTGTCTCTGAATCGCCACCACAGGGATTACAGGTGCTGGGGCTTGAACTCAGGCGTGGGTACTGTAAGCACCTTACCAGCTGAACTGTCTCCCAGCCCCGATACCTTTTGTTCTTTTTTTTCTGCCCAGCCACAACTTCTCACTCTTCCACAGGACTTCCTCCACCCCATGTGTGTGGTCCTGCAAGTCACCTGGTCCCTCTCTTTCCTAGTGGGACCAGACAACCAAGATTCTCTTTCCCCTCATCAAGATTCAACATGTTCTCTGGAGTCGCACCGAACCTCTGGCAGAGGGCTAGATTTGTGATGTCAACTTTACCAGAACAAACCCTTCAGGTCCCAGGTCAAGCCTTTGAGTCTTCATTATTTTTTAACCTCTGTAAACATTTAAAATTTTTATTATTTTTTATGTATATGAGTACACTGTCGCTGTCTTCAGTCACACCAGAGGAGGGCATCAGATCCCATTACAGATGGTTGTGAGCCACCATGGGGTTGTTGGGAATTGAACTCAGGACCTCTGGAAGAGCAGTCGGTGCTCTTAACCGCCAAGCCATCTCTCCAGCTCCTTTTGTAATTATTTATTTGTGTATGTGTGCATACACAGGTACACCCACACACACACATACACATGCACACACACAAAAAATATAATTAACATTTTTGTTTAAGAAAACCTTTCTTGGTTGGTGGTAATGGCACATACCTTTATCTCAGCACTTGGGAGGCAGAGGCAGATGGATCTCTGAGTTTGAGGCCAGCCTGGTCGACCAATCGAGTTCCAGGATGGCCAGGGCTGCACAGAAAAACCCTGTCTCAGAGAGAGAAAGAGAGAGGAGAAAAAACACCTTTTCCCATTTTTTTTCTTGACACAGTCTTTCAGTGTACCCTTGACTGTCCTGGAACTCACTATGTAGACCAAGCTGGCCTTGAATTCACAAATATCCACATGCTTCTGTCTCCAAAGTTTTGGGATAAAAGGTATCTGCCACTATACCAATCAGGACTGAACTTTGCAATGTGGTAACTAAATTTGAAGAACTGAATTTTAGAGGCTGAAGAGATGGCTCTATAATAGACTATCTGCCTAGAATCCCCCAGTGAGGGGCTGGGGCGTGGCTCAATGGTGGAGCCCCTGCCTAGAATCCCCCAGTGAGGGGCTGGGGGTGTGGCTCAGTGGTAGAGCCCCTGCCTAGAATCCCCCAGTGAGGGGCTGGGGTTGGCTCAGTGGTAGAGCCCCTGTGAGAGGGGCTCACTATTCCCTAGAGAGAACTAGGGAATAATCCAGTGATAGAGACACACATGCACCATGGCACCTGTATGTCTGTGAACACACATATACAATTTTAGGTTTATTGAGACATAGTCTCACTATGTAGCCTTGGTGATCTGGAACTTGATATGTAGACCAGGCTGGCCTTGAACTCACAGAGATCTACTGGCCTCTCCCTCCTAAATGCTGGAATTAAAGATGTGAAGCAGTACATCTAGCTTAAAAATTAGTTTTGAATACACAGTAAAGTGGGGGAAAAATCCCACCATCTCGCCCTTTTGAAAGTGATTTAGACTAGGGGTAGAGATGGCTCAGTGGTTAGTAGCACTTCTTTCCCTTGCAGAGATCAGGTTTGGTTCCCAGCACCTCCGTAGTGGCTAATGATGGTCTGTAACTCCACTTCCAGAGACTCCAAAGCCTTCTGGCTCTGTAGGCATCAAGCCTACCCCAGGTACACACACTGCCCACATACATACACGCAGGTAAAACACATATACATACAATGCAAATAAATCTTTTAAATAAAACATAGTAAAGTTACTTGGGCCTTGTCATTGTAACAGGAGCCATGGCACAGTCGGGTAGAACCCTGAAGGAGGATCCCCAGCTGTCACCAGCCTGGCTCTTGATTGCCATCAGTGATCTCTGGAACATTCCTGAGTCACCGAGCCTTTTTGATGTATGCGAAATGAGCATGACCCTTGTACTCTCAATCCAGCTACAGGTTCAATAGGGCCATAAAGATGGGAGAGGAGTGAACTGGGCAAGGTAGTACTCACCTTTAACCCCTAGCTGGAGAGGCAGAGGCAGGAGGATCACTGTGAGTTCCAGGCCAGCCTAGCCCACATAGAGAAACTCTCCCCACTCCCACAAATACAGGGGCAGTTGGAGAGAGGTCTAGGTGATTAAGGCCACTGCTCTTGCATAGAATCCAGGTTGGGTTTCCAGAACGTATATGGATGGGGTGGGGAGAGGCAGTGACATCAGGTAATCCAGCGATCCAATGCCCTTTTGGTTCTCTGAGGCCACCTTACTCGCTGTACACACATACATAAGATTTAAAATCAATCTGTAAAAAAAAAAAAAAAAATAGGAGGATGGGGCTAGAGAAATGGCTCAGCAGTTAAGAGCACTGGCTGCTCTTCCAGAGGTCCTGAGTTCAATTCCCAGCACCCACATGGTGGCTCACAACCATCTGTAATGGGATCCGATGCCCTCTTCTGATGTGTCTGTAGACAGCAACAATGTACTCATATATATAAAATAAAAATAAGACTTTTAAAAAATAGGAAGAGTAAGCCAATTCCAACTGTTTGATGTATGTGTATGTGTGTGTGCTCACACATGTGTGTGTGTGTGTGTGTGTGTGTGCACATGTGTGTATGTATACAGAGGTCAGAGTTGACATTGGGTGTCTTCCTCAGTTACTCACAACCTTATATATCAAGTTAGGAAATCTCACTAAAACCCAGAAGTCTCTAATTTAACCTCGCTAGTCGGCTCGAGCTAGGAATCCCTCATTCCCTGCTGTGCACAGGGGCCACACATAAGCTGCTAGGCCTACGTGGCATTTACTTGCATTCTTGGGATCCAAACCCTGATCCTCACCCTCGCAGGGTAAGCCCTTTACTTTCTGTCTTCCTTTTTTTTGCAGGGGGAAGGAGGGTGTTGGTTTTTCAAGACAGGGTTTCTCTGTGTAGCCCTGGCTGTCCTGGAACTCACGCTGTAGACCAGGCTGGCCTTGAACTCAGAGATCTGTCTGCCCCTGCCTCTGGAGTGCTGGGATTAGAGGAGTGCATCACCTCGGCCCAGCTAAGCCCTTTTCTTCCTGAGCCATCTCTCTCGTTCCTAACATTTGGTAATAGTACTCACCATGCTAGCTGTACTGTATGTATGATACATTTTTGTATGTGTGAGCATTTGTGTGTTTCTGAGTGTTGGGGAGAAGCAAGAAACCAAAAAGTGAACATTCTGCTGAGACGTTGATCTTGGAGTTACTAGCCTCCACTGTAGGTATTTATAAACTATCCAGAGCTTAGCATTTTGTTATAGCAGCAGAAACAGTGGTTGAGAGTGCTTACTGCTCTTGCAGAGGACTGGAGTTGGCTCACAACCATCCACCCACCCACTCAGAACTCCAGTTCCCAGGTATTCTGATAATTATTATTTCTTCTTCCTCCTTCCTCCTCTTCCTCCTCCTCTTCCTCCTTCCCCCTCTCTCTCCTCTTCCTCCTCCTCCTCTTCATCCTCTTCTGCTGCTGCTGCTTCTTCCTCCTCCTCCTCTTCCTCTTCTTCCCCTCCTCCTCTCCTTCCTCCTCCTCTTCTTCTTTTTCCTCTCCTCCTCCTCCTCTTCATCGCCATCTACTACTGCCGCTGCTGCTACAATTACAAATCTCCCTCTTCTTCTACAGCAGTCGTTAACAACAGAGGCTTTATTTTATGTGCATGTTTTTCCTATATGCTATGTAACTGCACTGCATGGGGGCCTGGTAACGTGGGGGTCAGAAGAAGGCATCAGATCCCTTGGAACTGAAATTATGAATGGTTGTGAGCCACCGTGTGGGAGCTGAGAATCAAATCCAGTTTCTCTGCAAGAGAAACAAATGCTCTTAACTGCTGAGCCATCTCTCCAGCTCTGCTCTCTTCTGACCTCTGTGGTCTCCTGCATGCATTGTTGTGTATGTACATACATTCACACAGGCATACATATATATACATACATATATAATAAATAGATATTTTTAAAAATTAAAGTTGTGGACTTGAGAGATCACTCAGTATCAAGTGCTTGTACCCCAAGCCTGGCAACCAGAGATTGGTTCCCACAGCCCATATCCAAAGCCAGATGCTGTAGCAAAGATCTATGATATCACCCCCCTACAGCAAAATTGGAGGTGGACATGGGTGAATGGGTGAATGACCTGCAGCTCAGTGCTGCACAAAGCTGTGCCTTAACAAGGTGAAAGGAAGGTGAGAGCTAACTGCAGAAGCCAGGCAGCATGGCGCACACCTTTGATCCCAGCACGCGGGAAGCAGAAAGAGGAAGCTGAGTTTGAGGCCAGTCCGGTCTACAGAGTGAGTTCCAGAACAGCCAGGACTATACAGACACTGTCTCAGAAATAAAGACAAAAACAAACCGAAATTAAAAATCCTCCAAAACTCCCGGAAGTTGTTCTTTAACCTCCATGGACACACCAGAGAACATATACGTGCACTTTGCACAAAATAAATAAATAAATAAATTACTTAATTTGGGGGGAAAATGTTCATAGTGAAACAGACCAGAGAGACCCACCTCTCCCAAAGGGACCTGAGTAAAAATGGAGTTCTGTGAGAACACTGTTAAATCAATATTAGCATCAATGACACTCCATTAATCATTACCAATTCTCACTTTAAAAACATACATTTAAAAAATGTTTTCTTTACACATGTGCCCGTGTGTTTGCCGGTACCCAGGGAGTGCAGAAGAGGACATCAGATCCCCTGAAGCTGGTTTTGAGCCACCGGAAGTGAGTGTGGGGAATTTTACTCCCATTCCCTGTAAGAGGAATACCTGTTCTTAACCTCCAAGCCGTCTTTCCAGTCTAATAAATCTTTAATGATTCTTTTAAAAAAAATTTATATGTGACCTGCTAGGCATGTTGGGGCTCGCCTATGATCCGAGCACTCAGGGGACAGAGCTGGGGGATCTCTGAGTTCAACGCCAGGCCTGATCTATCTGGCAAGTTCCAGACTACCCAAGGCTGTATCGTGAGAGCCTCAAACCAAACCAAACCAAGAAACAAGAAAGTATATGTGTCTGAGCTCCAGAACAGCCAGTGGGAACCCCGTCTCAATAACAACAAATAAACTCATTTTTTTTCTTTTTTCAGCTACAGTCTCATTTTCTTACCCTGGCTGGCTTAGAACTTACATGTACAGGCTGGTTTCTTTTTTTTTTTTTTTTTTTTTTTTTTTGAGCTAGGGACCCAACCAAGGGCCTTGTGCTTGCTAGGCAAGCGCTCTACCACTGAGCTAAATCCCCAACCCCTACAGGCTGGTTTCTAATTCACAGAGATCCACCTGCTTCTGCCTCTAAAGGGCTGGGATTAAAGGTGTGGGCCACCACACGGGGCTAATTTTTAAGAGTTCTATCTGTGTGTGTGTGTGTGTGTGTGTGTGTGTGTGTGTGTGTGTGTGTGCGTGTGCGTGCATTTGAGCACTTGCAGCGGGCAGTCCGAAGTCAGGAGATAATGGAAAGGGGGAAAGGGATGTGTTCTCTCTCTCTCCTTTCACTACAGGGTTCCTGGGGATCAAACGCAAGCTGACTTCTTCCTGTGATAAGCCATCTCACAAGACTCCCCAGATTTGTATCCTATAACATTGGGCTGGAGGGACAGTACAGAGAAGGCCATCCTCTCCCGTCCTGCTCTTAATGTCACCTCCCCGGCCTGTTGGCAGAACCCAGTGGCCAACAAAAGTGCTGGTTTGTTCATTTGAAGGAAGTGGCCACTGCACAGACCGTACGTGGACTGTGGCAGTTTCCCTGTCGTCTTGTGGGCTCCCTTCTGCTCTGTGGGAGCTCAAGTTTCTTTCTGTCTTTCATAACTTTTTTTTTTTTTTTGCTTTATTTCCTTCACTTGCATATCATCCAGAAGTTTCCTTAAACTGCTATGTGGGAGGTAAATCTTTTTTGAGAACTTACTTATTGATTTTTTTTTTTTACTTTATCCAATTACTTGATCAATAATTTGGCCATGTGAGGAATTTTAGTCAGTGTAAGCATAATTTTCTTAAAGAGTTTTCATTTATTAGTTTATTTTTATTTGTTTGGTTTTTTTTGAGACATGGTCTCACCATGTAGACCAGGCTGGCCTTAAACTCACAGAGATTTGCATATCCCTCTACCTTCTAAGTGCTGGGACTGAAGTTAAAGTGTGAACCACCATGTCCACCCTAAGAATTCTTTTTAAAAGGTTTTCATTAAAACAATTTTATTTTACATCTTATTTCATGTGGACGTTTGGTGCGGGCATGTACCGCAGTGTGTATGTGTAAACCAAAGGACTACTGGAGAGTGTCAATTCTGTTTTTCTAGTCTCTGGGCGCTAGGGATTGAACTCATTACCTCAGGTTTGGCAGCAAATGCTTTTGTCTACTGAGCTATCTCACGGGGCCAATTTGTCTCTGTACAAAGGTCAGAGACTGCATTGTGGAGTCAGTTTTCTCTGACCACCTTTACCTGGGTTGCAAGGATGGCACTCAGGCCACCAACCTTGCGTCACTGGACAGCAAGTGCCTTTACTTAGTGAGCCATCTTGCTGCCATTTTCCTGAAGGCGTTGTCCCTTAAATGAACTGCTGAGAAACCCAAAGCCATTCTAATCTGCCGTTTCTTTAAGACCTTGTTTTTTCTTTGGAAGCCAGAAGGGTCTTATCTGTTCACAGGGTTCTGAAGGTTTTTTTTGTTTTGTTTTTGTTTTTGTTTTTGTTTTTTTTGGAGCTGAGGATCGAACCCAGGGCCTTGCGCTTGCTAGGCAAGCGCTCTACCACTGAGCTAAATCCCCAACCCCAGGGTTCTGAAGTTTTACAAGTTTGTACAGCGCAGTGGGGCAGGTTTCCTTCCCTGTGGGCACTATCTGTAAATGGTTTACCCTCCAGGTCTGGGAAATTCTCTTGAAACAGTCCCACAGACGCTACCTTGTTTCGTTTTGTTTCTGTTTTGTGCTTTTTACTGTTAGGCTATTAAGATGGTGGTAAGGTTTCTTTTCTTTAAAAGAATATTTTAAATTTTGTGCGCATGCTCACGTGCACACACGTGAATGAATGCAGGTGTCTAAGGAGGCCAAAGGTGTTGGATCACTCTGGAGCTGGAATTACTGGTGCTGGAAGTCATGTGATCTGGGTGCTGGGAACTAAACTCCAGTCAACTGTAAGAGCAGTTTGGGCTCTTAAGCCCCAGGAGTAGGGAACTTGCCAGGCAAGCGTGAGGAACAGTGTGTGTGAGGGAGGGCCAGAGCTCCATTCCAGAACCTATGTGTATACCAGTAGAGTATGGTGACTCAACTGTAATCCCAGGAGATGAAGGGCAAGCTGGCTGGCTAGACTAGTTGGAATCGGCCAGTTTTGTGTTCAGTGAGAGAGATCTTGCTTCAATGTATTCAAGGTGGAGAGCAATTGAAGAGTACACCCAATGTCAACCTTGGTGTTCTACACACATGTGCCCACCCATGAAAACATGCACAGGCACAAACACACCACATACAGAACCAAAAAGATCTTTAAGGTTCCTGTCTTCTAATAGGCTACCTTATTTGTGAATTACATTTTTACCTTATCATATTAGCGACCTTTAAAAAATTCTTCTTGTCCTTTATCCTTATTTCGTTATTTTAATGGTATGTGTGGTTTTTATTCTTCCTTATAATTTTGTTTATTTACTACCCCCCCTTGAGAAAAATCTCATGGTAGCTCAGGTTAACTATGGACTCTACATAGCCTGAGGACAAACTTGGGATCCTTCTGCTCCCACAGTCCAGCGCTGGGATTCAAGATATATATGTACTATCGCATCTGTTTCATACCGTAGTGGGGCTCAAACCTAGGGATCCATGCTTGCTAGGGAAGCACTCAATCAATTGAGAGCTGAATATTCAGGTCCTCTTTGAGACATGTAGCCCAGGCTGGGTCTTGAATTCCACATGTACCTGAGGATTCTACTGCTTCCGCCTACCTGTTGGGATTACAGGTGAGCCACCAGGGCAGGCTGTGACATGCTAGGGATGGAACCCCAGGTTGTAAATGCTGGCAAGCATTCTAACTTGGCTACTTCCCTAGCAGTTTCTTTTTGAGACAGGATCTCACTGTAGCACAAGCTATATGGAATTTTCTAGCCAGGACCTTATGCCACAGCATATTGTAGTTATCACATAATAAGGGAGCTCAGCTCAGGAATCTCCCCATGAAGTTAGCAGAAGTGGGTGCAAGCGAATGGGACCCTCCCAGAGACCCGAACCGGTAACCCCAGGATCCAAAGATCATCCTACACTTGGTCCCAACCGGGACGTGTTAGCGTGCCAAAATGGCGGACGCCCCGCCCCGCGGCCCTTTGAGGCCCTGCCGACTGTTTCCGAGCTTTCCCGAAAGCCGGTGGAACCCAGGAACGGCGCGGCCGGGAGCGGCCCCGCCCGGAGCCTGGGAGCTGCGTCGACGGCACCGAGGGGGAGGGGAGGCCGGATGTGAGTGGAGCGGCCATTTCCTGTTTCTCTGCAGTTTTCCTCAGCTTTGGGTGGTGGCTGCTCCTGTGCTCGCCTTCCAGTCCGCTGAGGGCCAGGCGGCGTGGACAGCGGTCCCGGCACTCGGCGCCCCGCCGCCCGCAGCCTCGCACCCGCCCGCCCCGCGCTTCCCGAGCCCGCCGCTTCCCGCCTTAGTGACCGGCCGCCGCCACCGCGGCCCACGGAGCGGCCCAAATGCAGGCCATCAAGTGTGTGGTGGTGGGAGACGGGTGAGTGCACGACCGTGCTGGGCGCTACGGAGGGGGTGTCTCGCGCGGCGCCATCGGGGGCGGGCGGCACTCGGGTCCCGGCAGGCCCGAAAAGCCTCGAGCTGGCGTAGAACGCGCGCCCGGCTTTCTGGGGGGCGCGGGCCTCCCACCCTCCCAGGCCTGGTTCCGGCTTCTGGTTGGGGGAGGGCCTGGGCGAGCCGGCCGGAGGGAAAAGTGAACTCCACCCTCCTGCCTTCTTCCCGGGCCGGACACCGCCCGTCGCCCTGCTCTGGTTGGCACGTAGACGAGGCTGGTTTGAAGAATTTTTTCTTTAAACATTTTATTTTTTTGAGAAAAGGCAGTCTAGTTTCTTCATTAACTCAGCGTATCCCCCTCAACCCCCGAGAACTGGGGTAGGTAACGGCCTCCAAGTCTGTCCGGTTCGATGCGTGTTTGCACCAATCACTTGGGTGACCTGGAACTTGGGAAAGGGCTCGGTTGCTTCGACTTTGCAGGGTGTTTATAAAAATAATCATTTTCACACTTTACGCCGAGAAAGTTACCGGGATGCTAGCTGAAGGAGTGTGATGAACACTGTCCATTGAACATAGTGTGGTTATTTAAAAAAAAAACAAAACCAACCTCCTCTGAAAGCAATAGATATGGATGCAGCAGATCCAGCTCCCTGTGACTCGAGGCAATTCTTTTCATGATTGGCCGTGATGGTTTCAGGCCCTTGAGGGAGACAAGACTGGTCTTATGCAGTTTTCCCCCCCTTCGGTAGAAACAAGAATCTCAGTGTAATCGGAGCAAAATCTCGCGTCTCAGCGTTGCTTGTGTTGGAGATTTACTACTCCCCGCTTCCTCAAACGCAGAATGCAACTGGTACATTTTCGAGTTCAGTAGAATGGGTTGCAAACTTGTTAATGTCGTCCACGCTTGCAGTGAGCACTCCTAGCCCGTGGATTTATGATCGATTCTTCAGCGTTTTGTTTTTTTTTTTTTTTAACCTAACTCTACATTAGACGTTTGGGGTCGTCCCTGTAACTAATTCAGCCAAACGGTCGGAGAACTTTATTTTTCTGCTAACATGCCAGTCTGTGGGATTTGTCTCGGAAACAGGAAGTCTCATGGACACGGTTCAATGTATATAACCACACACTGGAATTTCATTGAGTGTGGTGCTTTCCTTTCACCTCCTAAAAGAAAGCTTTGCCACTTGGGGGTAGTTAGTTTGATAATGAAAGCAGTTTGATTGAAGATATATGGGGAGCCGGCATCTTTTTGTGTAAATCCTGGCTTCTGACCGTCTTGGTCCCAACCATCAGTCTCCTGTCAGCCTTAGGAAGTAAGTGTTGGGCTTACAGGTGCAAGCTGGTAGGCCTGCTTTAAGTGAAGGCAGGCTGACTGGGCGGTCTGTCCATCTCTGTCGCTCTCCTCTCTCTATATTGTGAATGCGCTATAAACGTTCCTTGCTGGGGAACATTTGAAAGTTAGCAGAACTTCCTTTAAAAGTTAAAACTGTTGCGTCAGCCCTTGTGGGCCAGAGGATACTACCAACATTCTTAGTTTTTAAATGTTAAATTGCTCTGTCACCATCCTCTTTTCCTCCCAGAGCTTAGGGACCATGAGGAGGAAGGGAGATTGCAAGATCCAGAGGTTAGGGACACTGGGTGGAAACAGTATTTTCTGGATTCCACTTGTGAACTCAACAGCAGCTGTACAAGATCCTAGCCCAGGGCAGAGAGGGCCTAGGCTGAGTAGAGATGGGCCCTTGATGGCTTCTGGGGTGAGTGAGCCCATTTTCTTTATGGGTGTGGTCCTTGAGGGAAACTAGCCCCAGTGGATGGCCTCAACTCCTGAGTATACGGGCAGCACAGATTGGACTAGGTGAATTCTTAAGGGGTGGGGTGGAGTTGGGAGGAAATTGGGATGAATATGAACAAAAGACATCTCAAGGAAATTATTTTTTTAAAAAGAGGTAAATTGCTGCTAATCCAGAGCCAAACCATAGTGCTTGAGAATTCCTAAGACTGAAATATTCAGCATTCAACAGGTATGCTAATCCTGATGTGGTACTAACATCATCCCAGCTCTGTAGTCCCCCAGCCCCCAGCGGGGACTCAGGGCCTTATGCTCCTGGCAAGTGCTGAACAGCTGAGATGCGTCTCAGCCTGCTTCTGCCTGGAAGCAAATCGGGTAAAGACGTGTAGGACGTCGCTGTGGGCTCCTTTGGATTGCCCCGCTTTCCTTTCTTCCTACATCTTTAACACGTATGGATGTTTCCCATGTACGTCCGTGCCAGCAAAGGGCTCCCTGAAACTGGAGTCACCGATCGTGGTGAACCATTAGGTTCCAGGTCCTTGGAGGAGCAGCCAGTGCTCTTTACTGGGAGCCAGCTCCAGTCCCGCTCCTTTTAACTCACAGAGTGATCCTCAGCATGGCCTTCTCCCTCGAGATGCCTCCAGGGAGAGTTAAACAGCACCAAACAAGATGCGAGGTTAAGACGCTCTTAAGTGCCTGGTTCTTGGGAGAGCCGAGTAAGTGCTGGTTACCACTGTTGCTGCAGTGAGAAAAGAGAAGTCTTTCTCTTTTCTTGCTTTTATTTTCGTAGTCCAGTGCCTGTTTTCCTGAGCTGTTCCCACTAGCTTCCAATCTTACTATCCTTGTTGGTTTGCATAAAAATGCAATTCCTGGCCTTGGATTTTTTCAGTCTTGTTTAAAAAGTTTAGTGTGTGTGTGTGGGGGGGGTACACATCACCATGGCAAGCTTGTGAAGGTCAGAGGACAACCTGAAGGAGTAGGCTCTCGTCTCCTTCAGGTCCTTTACCGGCAGAGCTGCCTTTGTGCCCCAGTGTGCTCTTGGCTTTAACAGAGTCTCACCTGTGTATCTCCAACTGGCTTGTTTCTGCCTCTCGAATGCTGGGATCAAAAGTGTGCATCACCTGCGGATTGTACTTAAGAAAAAAAATACTGATTGTTTTGCCTGCACGAATGTCTGTACATTTGCGTTTGGTGTCCAAAGAGATCAGAAGGGAGGGCATTGGGTCTCCTAGAACTAGAGTTAGATATGGCTATGAGCCACCATGTGTGTGCTGGGAATTAAACCTGGGTCCTCTGCTCTTAACCATTGAGTACCTCTCCAGACCCCACTCTGCACTTTTTCCGTACTGGGCTTGACATTGATATTGTTGGGGCTAAGTGTCAAGAGAAGTGTACACATACCAAAAGATTTGATATTTACACTCTGAAGGGTAGTGTACACTGGTTAAGAACAGTGGTTTCCAACCTGTGGGTCATAACCCTCTTGGGATCGAATATCAGATATCTTGCATATTGATTCATAACAGTATCAAAATCACAGTTATGAAATAGCAACGGGAATAATTTTATAGTTGGGAGTCACCACAACATGAAGAACTGGATTAAAGGGTCACAGCATAAGGAAGGTTGAGAAGCACCTGTTTAGAAGTGTAGATACATAGCTTCTATGCCAATACCATTTTTCTGCTTTTCGTCAAGTCAACTATATGTTTGATGTATAGTTGGAATGCCTTTTATTCTGAAAAATTTAAAGCTGGTAAGCTTAATGTCACATGTTACGAAATTTTACAGGGCTAAAAGCCGAGTGACGATTGAGGTCATACAAATTGCAAACTTTACTATTTAAAGTTCTCCTGAGGAATTACGTTAAAAACTCTGTTAAGACCATGTTAGATTAGTTGGCCTGTATTCTTCCGGTGGGTGAGTCTCTGTTCAGTAGTTAATTGACAGTAGATATAAAATATGAGAGATATAAGGCATACCTTCTGAAAACAGAGCCCGTGTGTTTTTCTTGGCAGTGGTATAGCATATGCTGAGCCACACTGAGCTAGCGTTCTCTCTCTCTCTCTCTCTCTCTCACACACACACACACACACACACACACACACACACACACACACACACCTTTTTTCTTCGTTCTGGTACCATGGACTGAACCTAGCCTCACATTTGGTGGGTAAGGGTTGTACTAGTTCATCCCCACTCAACCCTGGCCTCTAGCTCTGTTCTCCTGCCTTTGCCTCTGAGTGCTGGCAGTGCACAGATGTCCAGCACTACTAACTCAGTAGTTTTAATAGTATTGGTTTAGTTTTGATTGACTTAACAAGCGAATGTCTTGAAGTTTACTTCTGGTCTGCATATAGACTTGGGCTGGTAGTCTGTGCAGTGCAGTGTCTAACTTAGACACTGCTGTCCAGGAATTCTGTTAGGTCAGCCCCTGTGACGACGTCATTTTTACAGGGATGAGCACATTTTACTCTGCTTCCATTGGATCGTGGTGGCATGGCCCATACATTTTGCTCAACCTCTTCATGAATTTCTGCTCTGCCTTCCAAATTTAGATTTCAT
Organism: Rattus rattus; assembly: GCF_011064425.1. Classification (NCBI taxonomy): domain Eukaryota; kingdom Metazoa; phylum Chordata; class Mammalia; order Rodentia; family Muridae; genus Rattus; species Rattus rattus. The sequence continues at coordinate 9,627,431 of NC_046169.1, forward strand.
TATTATTATTTTATACGCATGGGTGTTTCGCCTGTTTGTATATCTGTGCACCAAGCTCCTGGTGCCCTTGGAAGCCAGAAGAGTTTTGGATCCCCTGGAATTGGAGTTACAGACTATTGTGAGCCACCATGTGGGTGTTGGGGATTGAACCTGAGCCCTCTAAAACAAGTGGTCCAGTCAGGACTCTTAAGAGACGACACATCTCTCCAGACCTCGTTTATATATCTTACATCTTATCTGTCTGTCTGTCTGTGGTTCTAGATAGAGCATCACTTATATATGAGATAAATCTCTCTACACACATACACACACAGCATCTTCCCCCAACCCCGTGTGTGTGTGTGTGTGTGTGTGTGTGTGTGTGTGTGTGTGTGTGTAAAATAACCTTTGGGGCTGGAGAGATGGCTCAGTGGTTAAGAGCACTGACTGCTCTTCCAAAGGTCCTGAGTTCAATTCCCAGCAACCACATGGTGGCTCACAACCATCTATAAATAAAGTAAATAATTAAAAAAAAATAACCTTTGTATCTTTGCTGGATTGTCACTTGACAGTCCATAGTGATTTGAAGATTCTAGAAGCAAGAGAGTGGTCTAGAACAAAACTCCCTTTGAAGCTTTGTTATGTGTAGTACCTTCATGTCTGAGAAACTGTACAGTCTTAGCATTTTGAAGTCTTTGATGGTGGTAAGGACTATCTCTACACACATGGCTATGATGTGCCTGTTCGTAAACGTGAGACTTTTGGTTTGTCTTTTCCTGGCCCTGAACTACTCTGACTAACGCATCTGTTCTTCTGGGCATACTCTTTTTCTTCATGTACCTCTGTCTCAGGGATCGAGGGCCTTAGTTTAAGGCATTTCAGTTACTCAGGAAGCATGAGGAGGGCATGTGTGTGGTGGTTCTGGGTGTGTATATCACATGTCTACATGGAGGGAGAGGTGTCTTCAGCCATTCTCTGCTTCATCTTTTAATTATTTTACATGTTTTGTGTGTGTTTTTAATGAGTGGATGCCATGGGTATGGATGCCCACAGAGGTCAGGAGGGGGCATTGAGTATTCTTTTTTTTCTTTTTTTCGGAGCTGGGGACTGAATCCAGGGTCTTGTGCTTGCTAGGCAAGCGCTCTACCACTGAGCTAAATCCCCAACCCCGGCATTGAGTATTCTTAAGCCAGAGTCACAGGAGGTTGGGAACTGGGAACTAAACTTGAGTCTTCTGGAAGAGCAGTCAGCTTTCTTAACCTCTGAGCCATCTCTTCAGCCCCCACTTCATTTTTTTGAAACAAGGTCTCATGTAGCTCTCTACGTACCCAAGGCTAGACCTGAACTCTGGCTTGTAAGAGATAGACACGCATGCCTCACCTTACCCTGGGTTGACTTGGTCAGATCTGTGGGGTTTTAGATACGATTTCCCGATCTTCATTTGATTTGCAGCTGCTAATGGATGAGTCCAGGTCTTCTGTGTAGGAACATCTTTTTCTTATAAGGCCATGTACAAAGTTTTTAATTCTTTTTTTAGATACATACCCCATCCTTTGATGCTGGGGATGGAATTCAAGGGACTGTGTATGCTAGGCGTGCTCTCTCTGCTTCTCCACTCTAGCCGATGGAGGGAGACCTTTTTCCTGGACAGGATTTTGCTGTACAGTTGCTGGAACTCGAAGAAAACCTTCTTTTCCTAAGACTTCCAAGTTGTGATTACACACTCGGTTTTCTTACATGCCTTTAAAATTATTTATGTGTCTATAAAAAAGAGTGTGTGTGTGTGTGCGCGCACAGGTGCCTACAGAAGAGAGTTGCAGGCGTTGCGAGCCTCTGATATGGATGCCGTGGACCAGACTCTGCTCTTCAACACCGAGCCCTCTCACCAGCTTCCCTATGTATAGGATTCGGTTTTTTCTGTTCTTTTTTTTTTTTTTTTTTTCCCTCTTTTTCTATTTTTTGGAGCTGGGGACCGAACCCAGGGCCTTGCGTTTGCTAGGCAAGCGCTCTACCACTGAGCTAAATCCCCAGTCCCCGTTTTGTTTTTGAGACAGAGTTTCTCTGTGTAGCCCTGGCTGTTTTGGAGTTCACTCTGTAGAGCAGACCTGCCTCTGCCTCCTGAGTCCTGGGATTAGAGGCGAGTGCCACAATTGCTCTGCTCTATGTTTTTTAATGTGAAGAAATTGCCAGCGCTTTTAGGTTACTGACTTTTGTGTTTTAAGGTTTGGTTTGAAGGTTTCAGAAAGTAAGGATGAAGTTGGTCAAAGCAGAAGGGGCATTAAGTACAAAGTTCTCTCAACGGGAAAGTGAATGCTTCAGTAGGACCGGAAATCACCAGTGGGTTTCATTCTTGGACCTTACTGCAGGACAGGGCAGGAAATGCAGATAGACAAAAAAAAAAAAAAGTAATGTCATGCACTAGAGGAAGAGCCAATATAGAATGGACAGGACTGTCTTCCAGTAGACCAGTAGACCGAGGCTTCTTATCTAGAGTTTAAAGATTAAAAGGAGGTTGAACTGAACACTTGAATATACAAATTTAGAAAATTCCAAAGCAGATATTCTTCCAGAAATTCTGAAGTGTGTCAGTCATGGCTGTGACTAAATTTGTCTTCTATTCTCCATGTGGACATATTCTTGACACTACTTCCTGTAGTTCAGATGTTGACTTTGGACTCTGGAATTGGTTTATGCCATGTGTTTACAAGGAATACGTAAGTACACTAAAAGAAGGGTAATAACCTTTCTATTTATGCTGATCCATTTTTAACTGAAGACTCAAGTGAAAGTACAGAGACAGGCTCTCAGACAGGCTCTCACACAGCTCAGGCTGGGCTCACACGGCCTACAGCCTTGACTTCTGATCCTCTCTTCCCCTTTATTTGGTGTTGGGGAGCAAACCCAGAACTTGGTGCATGCTGGGCCAGCTGAGCTGCATCACCGACCCTGTAGTCATGTTTTATAGAATGTAAATTGTTGTCAGTAATGATTAGTATATTTCCCAGCCGTGTGGGGTGCTCACAGCTGTAACCCAGCACAGCACTCAGGAGGCAGAAGTGAATAGGTCACAGGATCATGATGGGCACAAGTTCAGAGTCGGCCTGTGTACATAGTGAGTTCAAGGCCATTGGGACTGTGGAGTGAGATCGTTCAGTAGGTGAAAGTCCTTGCTGTCAAGCCTGACAACTTGGGGTACACATGGTGGGATCATCCTGACCTTAGCAAGTCAGCAGGGAGCCGGGCTCATTAGTGAGAACTGCTTGAACTGGGCCTTCAGGATGTCCCTCACGTCAGTCAGGGTCCGTGGGGAGATTCAGAGATTTTATCTACTTATTTGCAACCTGTCCCTTAAAGCAGTGGTCCTCACCCTTCCTAATGCCGCGGCCCTTTGATACACTTCCTCACGTTGCAGTGGCCCCGACCATAAAGTTATTTTCATTGCTTCATAACTAATTTTGCTACTGCTACAAATTGTAATATCTGTGCTTTTCAGTGGTCAAGTGACCCCTGTGAAAGGGTCATACAGTAGGCCCCGATAGGGGGTCATGACCCGCAGGTTGAGAATTGCTGTCTTTAGTTTTTCTTCATCTCATGCACACACACTATGACCTGTGTGGTGTGCACACATGCATTCTTACAAAGAACAGCAGCAAGATTCTCAAAGCCAGATTTTGCCAGCACCTTTCAGTTTGGCCTGTCAGAGCTCCCTCTAGCTGGCAGGGGGCCTGCCTAGCATGCAGGGAGCATGGTGGTGGTGTGAGGAAGGTAAAGTGTTGGGGCTTGAATACAGGGTTTGTGTGCACTAGCAAGCATTCTACCGCTGACCTACAGCCCCAGCGCGATTTATTCTTTTAATTACTACATACATTAATTGTGCCAAGAGTTTCACTGACACATTGATATATGTATGGGGTGCACTTTGATATCTTCACCCCTGTTATTTTCTCTTTAGCCTCCGTCCCGTTCTGCCACCCTATGTTTTTGTTGGTTCGAGTGGTAAGCAGCTCTAGCTAGAGTAGACTCACTGTGTAGCCCAGGCTGACCTGAGACCATCTTGTCTAAGCCCAGAAGTGCCGAGGCTATGGACTTGAGCCAGCATTTGCTGCAGAGTAGCTCAGCACCTGGTGCCTGTCTCCCTTGCTATGAATTCATTGTAGCTGAGAGCATCTGCTTACCGGCAAGAAAACAAAGGCAGAAAAGGAAGTTCAGGTGTGTCAGAAATGGCCACAAGTGAGCTGGTCTGAGTCTTAGAGCTAGGCCTCTCCAGCTCTTAGGCTCTTGCTCATACAGGTTTGTTTTGACATTCTCAGCCTTTCTCACAAGATAAATGTCTAGTGAGTCATTTCTGTTTAGAAAGCCGTTAAGGGATTGGAGTTACCTGCCAGTGATGTAATGTTTGACACTGAGATCTTTAGGGTGGGGAGTTCCAGCTTCATTAAGACAAGTATTGGCAAGAAAGCGTGGTTGAGCTCCCGCCCTTGTGAAGCCCTCAGTCCCAAAGAGTGGAAGGGAAGTGTAAAGTTTGCCTTTGGATGGTGAGCCCCGGCCTACTGTGTGTGCTGAGCAGTACAGTCTTACAGGTCAGTACCATCCTGACCTTAGTAAACCAGCAGAAGACAGCAGGGAGCCGGGCTCAGCACAGAAAACGGTTTGAACTGAGCCTTCAGGATGTCCCTCAAGTTACGGTCTGTGGAGGGGGGAATGTAAGAGATTTTATTTATATATTTATTTGCGAATGGTACAACAGTCTTATTTTTAGTAATACAACAGTCTATTTTTAGTAATATTCTGAAAACTATTTCAGGTGGTTGAGAGCTTTTCAGACAGTACCCTAACTTCTGCCTTGGGGAACATTAGTAATAGTCTGTCCCCTTAATGTACTTAATTGGCACATTTCTCGTTTTCTGTCTTGACCACTGTTTAGGAAGTTTATCCCTGCTCTGTGCCCTTTGTTAACATGACCTATGACATTAGCTCCCTTCACAGCTTGTAATATGAGAGCTGACCTCTGCCCTGTCAGGGTCAGGCTTGTGGCAGGTGTGGACGGTTCACAGCTTTGCCACTTAGAGGCAGCACCATCAGTCAGTACTTGGGAAGTAACAGTTCAAGTTGCAGAGGCGGCCATGTTCACTTATTGGTAATCAGTTAGGAGGGAACGATGGTCAGAGGAAACTTTATGCTAACTGTCTCGCTAGTCTTGTACTCAGTGCGTACCTGACCTGTGGTTCAGGTGTTGAACACCTTAGCAGCAGAAAGGGAAGTTGTTGCATCTGCCTTGCTGAGAAATACAAAGGTTTGGTTTGGTTTTTAAGATGAAAACATGTGCAGAGTTAACTGTTAGAGAAACGTATTTGTCTGTGCCTGGGGGTGTGGTGTAGCTGTTCCCTGGTTGTTTCTAGAGTGCTGCAGTGGGTAGTGGGCCCACTGTGCTGTGCTGACTAAGCAGCCTTCTCTCTTCTTTCAGAGCCGTTGGTAAAACCTGCCTGCTCATCAGTTACACGACCAATGCGTTCCCTGGAGAATACATCCCCACCGTGTGAGTATCCTCCGCAGGCTGGGACCGGCTTGCCTGCGCTGTGTTTTCTCTGTTCTGTTGAAAAGCCCTTGTCAATACATTTATGAACCATTACTGCTTGTTTTCCTCTGAATCATAGACTGGAACGTCTAATAAAATTGTTAGACGTTTAGAACTTTAAAAAAATGACCCAATTTAATGTATGATTTCCTCATACGAGGGAATATACAGTTTTCTGATTGACTCTTAGATATTTAGGAAACAAGAAAATTACACTATGAAGTCTATAGGCTGGGAGCTGTAAAGACCAGAGCTTGACCACACAGTCTGCTAACTTGGCGGTGGGAGCTGGCACACAGAGTTTGCATTAGGGTCATCGGGAGGTTCTGTGTCATACTTACAGGGCTGTGGAGTTGAACTAGGGTGTGGGGTGGGGCAGAGGTGGATTCTGGGTACGGGCAGCCCAGTTGAGTGGGAAAAAGTGCTTTTCTCACTGATGTTTCACTGGAGAAATTGTGTGCACAGTTCTATCCTAGGTCTGTAACCAGTCCACCCTTGAAGACTCTCCCTTGGGGAGACCTCTGGGGTTTTACCATAAAGCCTAGGCTGACTTTGAACTCTTATCTTGCCTCCCAATACACACCACCACACCATATTTATAAAGGTTGCTTTGGTCAGTAGTCTGTAAATCACACTAGCTTAAATTTTGTTTTTATATTTAGAGCCCCTTTTTAAGTACTACAAATAATAAAAACAAACACAAGCCCTCCTTGCCTTAAAATCCATGTGTTAAGATATTAGTCTTGGGGCTGGAGAGTTGACTCAGTGGCTGAGAGCACTGGGTGTCCTTTCAGAGGACCTGTGTTTGGTTCCCAGCACCCACATGGCAGCTCCAGTTTCAGGGGATATGTTGCCCTTTTCTGAATTCCATGTGCACCAGACATACATGTGCTGTGCATGCATACACATCAGCAAAACAGATGAAGATACTGTCTTGTTTTAAATTGAAGTGGCTTTTTTCTTTCTTTTTCTTTTTGGAGATGGTGTTGTGTAGCTCAGACTAGCCTTCAATTTCTGACTCGATCCTGCTCCTTGGTTTTGGTTTTGGTGGTTTTTTTTTGGGGGGGCGGTAGACAGTAATACCAGTAGCATTTTATGTTGTTCTGAGGTCTTTTTTGTTGTTTAAGAGCAAAGTCTTGATCTGTAACCTAAGCTGGCCTTGAATTCTTATGATCCTCCTGCCTCGGTGCTTTAATGCTGGGATTATGACACGTCAGTGACTTTTCCTCTCTGATTAGTTGATAGGCTTTTCTGGGTTGCCTCCTCCTAGTAGCTAACACTTCTGCGGTCGGGTGTACTTACTCTGAAAACCGGTGTGGCTCCTCGAGTCCCAGTGTGCCTGTTGTACTGCTGCCCTTGGCCTCAGACGCGGGTGACTCGCTGTGTGCCCTGAGTGAGCAGAATGTGGACTTGAGGCACTGACAGGTGGGGTGGGAAGAGGACCTTGCTCCAAGTTCCTGTCTTCATGCAGAGAAAACCCTGTTTATTAAAGGTGGAGGTTGTTTTGGTTTTCTGTTTGTTTCCTTGTAAGTTCGTAGCTTGACCTTGTTTCTCCCCTGTCTGGTGTGTGTAAGGTTGGCGCCCTGTTTCTTCCTCTCTCCAGGTGCTTCTCATACCTCCAAGGTGTTTTCTGGACCAACAGCAGCCTCTAGGTCCATCTGCTTCCCTTACAGCAGACCTCCTTTGGGAGGTGGGGACTATGACGTCATCCCTGTGTCTGTGACTAACGTTTTCTTGGCCCTTCCACAGCTTTGACAACTATTCTGCCAATGTTATGGTAGATGGAAAACCAGTGAATCTGGGCCTCTGGGACACAGCTGGACAAGAAGATTATGACAGACTGCGTCCCCTCTCCTACCCGCAAACAGTAAGATTCACACTTTATTTTTATTTTTATTTTTACCGAGTATAATTGTTCAGTGCTCAAAGATCCTGTGCTTCTGGGACTGGGGGCTGTGATAACAGTCAGTAAAGGTGAATACCTCCTTCCATGCCAACCAGAACTTGGAATTTTGAATATTAGCTCTTTATCAACCCTCTTTATTTTACATTCTTTTATTTACTTTCAAGGCAACCACACGGAACAGGTACTGTCTTATTTTTGGCTTTGCAAAGCTGTTCTTAGCAGTAATTCCTTTGAAAGGTGCTTGTTCTGGGATGCTTTGCACTATAAAATCAAATTAAGCAGTTAGGTTGGGCATGGTGGCTCATACTTGTCATCCAACACACGGGAAGCAGAGGCTCCAAGTTTGGGGCCAGCGTGGTCTATAGTTTCCTCAAATCTTGGCTCAAAGAATCCAGATCAGCGGTTACTGTTCAGTTACTCTTCAGGTTCTGGAGCTGAGAGTTGCTTAGCTGTTAGAGAGACTGCCTTGCACCCCAGTCTTGAGTGACATCCCTGGTACGACATAAACTGGACACAGTGGCTTTGGCCTGTAATCAGAAGTTGAAGGCCAGATGGTCAGGGTCATCCTTGATTCTATAGTAAGTTCCAGCCTGGACTACATGACACCCTGTTTCCAAAAAAAAAAAAACAAACAAAAAAAAACCCAGAAGTTAATTTTCTTTAAACCGAATAGTAACTCACCTTAGGGCTTCACACTTCCTTTTCCCCTAAAGCGTCTGGTTTTGGCGTTGGTACAAAGTCTTCAGTGTAGACTGAGGGTTCAGTTTCATAAAGTGAGCCTTTGTGTCCAGCCAGGAAAAAACACTGTTTTAGATTACTCTGGCTTCTGTGTGAGACAAGCAGTGATTGATCATTTCCCAAAGCTGATGAGAACAGTGGTTGGCAAGAGACTGGGCGCCGGGTCTGACGCAGGGCAGTTACCGTGTGTGTCACGTGCTCAGCTCAGCTCAGCTCAGCTCGTGTTCTTGATTTTAGCCGCATGTTAGGGCCAGCGCTGTGGCTCAGGGAAGAGCATCTGCCTTTCTACATGGCAGCACAGGGACACAAGGAGGCAAGAATGTCTCAGTGCAGGTTTGGTGCCAAAGCGACAACCTTAAATGTTTATGACAGTCAGCAGAGCACATGGCTGGATTCAGGCCCTGCACTTTCTGCCTTGCTGTGCAGTCCCAGACAGTTTGTTCATGCCTGTCCTCTGCACGCCGCATGCTTGCCACTAGCATAAGGTGAGTTCGCACATCTCAGACCAGGCGTTCAAGCCTGTGATCTCAGGACTTTGGAAACAAAGGCAGTTGGATATCTGTGAGCTCAAGGCCAGCTTGGCTGTGTAGTGAGACCATATTTCAAAAACAACCTACTCCCTGTGGTGCACACAGCAGCTCTGGCGTAGCCCATGCCCTCAGTGCCCAGTTGCTCCCCTTCACCTCACCTGTTTGGTGGGCGGAGGCTCCTCTGTTCAGGTTTTGTTTGGATGAACATTACTTGTGCTCTCTTGCTTGGGAGTGGGGAGCGTCGGGCTTGGAATGGGGAGAGAACTTAGAGAAAGGCAGGCTTTGAACCCTGACTGGCTGGGGCTGTAAGCTTGCTTTGGAGTGTCAGGAATCGGTTCCAGTCTTCAGAGTTTGTATTTTAGGTGAACTCTCTATTCATGACTGCTTTACGTGTTAGAAGACGCCTTTTCTCTGCAGTTAGAGAACACCTTTTGTTGCTCACTGGAAATGTTACCAGACAGTGGCTCTTTGAACTGCAGGTTTTTGTTAATTGAGTTATAGCCAAATTTCAAATTTTAGTTAATAGTGCTAAATAAAGATCAAAAATGTAAGAGGAAAGATTTGAATTAGGTGTTTTTTTTTCTTCCAGTTAATCTAGTGCTAAAAACTAAGTGTGATTGAGTATTTAAAATCAGCCCACAGTGATAAGATGACTGCAGTCTTCAGTGTCTTCAGAAACACTCCACATCTAGGGAGTGCTGAATAGTTCAGGATTTTAGTGGATTTTTAAAACATAGCAATTGGTATCTATCCAGCTCATTGGATATGTCTGGAAGGGTGTGGCGTCATTTCTGAGAAATGAGAGACAGCCTACTGTGACACAGTGAGTACAGAGTAGGGCGAGGCCGTTCTAAGGGAGTCATTCTTAGGCAGTCAAAGGTGATGACGGAAATGGGGCTCTGTGTGTGATAGCGGATAAGGGACTCTTCCCAGGTTGAGTAAGCTGTAACTGAGTGGGGCCAGGCTGGTGTGGAGAGTGAGGTCATCTGTATAGAGCAGGCAGACGCTTGGTTTCCTTATATAAGGACTGAGAAAGGAGGGAGACAAGATTCCTGCTGATAACCATGTGCAGTGTGGACGGACGGACGGATGGTCAGGTGGAGGTCTTTAGAAGCAGAGGGGAGAGTACACAGCTAATAGCTAAAGACTTGCCTGCTAAGACTTTCCTAGATGTGGAAGTTAAGCTCAAATGCTAGTGCCCAGAAGGCTGCCTTGCTTGGGCCACACTGTCATACAGCCTAGGATCACCATGTTCTGCTGTCTCTGCTGGCTGGCACATGGTCCTGACTTTGGCTCTGAGCTATAAGCCTGTTTATGTAACTCTTTAAAAACCTGTGGTTAGAGCTGAGCAGCGGTGGCACATGCCTTTAGCCCTAGCACTTGGAGTTCAAGACTAGCCTGGTCTACATGTTAGCTAGCACTAGACACAAACCCTGACTCAACAAAGCAAGTGAGCAAACAAAAGGTTGTGGTCAGATATTGTTCTGAAGGGCTGGATGGAAGGTTTCTTGTTTGAGAGACACTGAACGAAGCTGGCCACACTGCTTCTGGCCACTGCTGTTATTGTCAAACAGGGTCTCCTTCAGTCTGTAGCCTCCCTCGGGTGGCCTGACAGGGTCTCCTTCAGTCTGCACTTAAGGTCTGTGTTGTCGTCTTTTGGCCTCATCCTTCTGAATGCTGAGGTTATGGCTGTTGTTTCTTTTTAAATCCTTGTTCTGTGTGTATGATTATTTGCTTGTATGTATGTATGTATGTATGTATATATGTATATATGTATGTATGTATGTAGCCGGATCAGAGCCCTAGAAACTGTGGATTGCCACGGGGTGCTGGGAAACAGCCCTGGTCCCATCTGTGGAAGAGCAGCCCTTGTCTGTCTTGCTCCTGGTGTTACAGTTGTGAGAGCCCATGGCTGGCTGCAGTTGTGTTGGTGTCGGTGTGGGTGTGGGTGTTGGTGTTGAGTTACTCTCAGTGGAGTCATGACTATCCTAAAACTGGCTCTGTAGACTAGTGTGGTCTTGAACCCAGATCTACCTCCCTCTACCTCCCGAGTGCTCGGGTTAAAGGCCTGAGTCACCACAGCCTGTTGTAGTTTTTTGGTTTTCAGAGGGTTTCCTCTGTTAAGATGACTGTTAGATGTCTGGTCCTCCAGCTAGAGGTCACTAGAAAACTACTTAGAATATGGTGGATTGCTTTTGCCATGAGGGAAACCCACTGGGCTTTTACTATGCGATGGGGGCGTGTAGGGCCCAGAAAAGGAGTTTGCTCTGCCCGAGTGCTGTCAGCCTTGCATTTAGGAAGTCCTACTTAGAAGTCGGTGGGATGTAGTAGGGCTGAAGCTGCTACAGATGGAAACCCTATTCCTTGCATTCTTTGCCTCAGGAAGTGACCTTAGGTTTAGGAAATGATCTTCGAGTCTTTATTTCCAAGTTGTTCCCTTTCATCAGCATCGGCACATGGAGGCCCGGAGCTCGTGAGACTTACAGGGCCTCCTCTACTCCAGTAGAGCCGTCAGCGTCAGGCCAGCTGCCCGCCTTTCCCACAGTTTCTTTTCTTGGGAACACTTGGACAGCCTTTTCTGTGGTGTGAGTGCACACCCTGGGCTTTCCCCTGTTGTGTGGCATCTGTATATTAAAAAGAAAAATCCAAATGTGAACCTGAAGTCAGACACAGAGTCTGGGCAAGAGCAGAATGAAGGCTCCATGTTCCCGTGGTGGTGAGAGCTGCAGCACCTCTCGCTCCGCCCTGTCACATTCTGAAAGCCGCCTCACACTGGGCACGGCCGCTGACAGGAGACCTGTGACAAGTGACATCTCTCGAGCTGTGGTTGGTGTGTGCTTCTGTGTGTCTGTGTCTGGGTGTGACAGAGGTCAGCTTCAGGTGTTGTCCCTCAAGAGCCATCTTGTTTTTGAAGACCAGGTCTGTCACTGGAACTCAGTTTACCCTAGGGCTCCTCTTGCCTGCCTGGCAAGCTTGTCCCTAAATGTACTCTCCTCAGCCCTGCTGCACTTTTGACTGCTGAGGGAGGGAGAGGTGGCGCTGGTGACACGGGGGTGATGAAGTTATTGGAGGCTCACTCATTAAAGGCATCCTGGGGCACTATCGCAAGTGTCCTGTCACTGGGAAAGTAGTAGTCACGTCCCCAGAAAAGATGATCAGCCACCGTGAGAAAGAGACAGGCACTGTCACAAGCACAGGGAGGAGCAGAGACACCAACAACACAACCCTTTTTGCCCTGGATCAAGAAAGAAGGGATTGAGTGATGGTAGGAAAAAGGCATCAGAAGCCAATTAATTTAATAAAATCTGTGTTTAGGCCAAGGGGAGGGACGAAAAGGGAAGAAGAAAGCAGAAGGCTATGGCACAGTGTGCACCTGAGCTGTGCTGCGGCCTGTGCTCCATTGGAAGATGCTGGAGGAGGACTAAGGAGGCTAGAGGCTGTTCCAGCAGTTTCTGAGCCAAACTGACACTGTTTTGTTTTGTTTTGTTTTGTCTTGCCGGTGGGATATATTGTGTCAAGTCCTTAGGACACAGAAATAACCCACAGATGAAACCTGGAGTCTAGAAACTTACTCTTTGAATTGTTAATCAAGCTTAAGTGAGGTGAAATTAAATAATCCCCGTGCTTGTTTTTAGAATTTCTGGGGGCTCATAGTGGGAGAACAAGCCTGTCAGTTTTTACTAAGCTTAGGAACAAATGGAAAGTATTTTGATGAAAATGGAAAAGGTTGTCACTTAAAAGTTAGGACCAAGTGGTACCCTTTTCAACTCACAAAGGGACTCAGTAACTCACTATAGTTTGACTCCACTCCCTGCTCCCAGAGCTGGGGCAGGAGGCTGCCAGCTTGGACCCCTGGCCCCTGTTCTGGAAAGCTCCACTGTGCCTATAGGCAGGCACCTCTCCCGTCTGAGGCTTCCATTGGCTTACCTTGGAGACCTCGTCAGTAATGGGTGCCGCCAGCAGGGTGTCATTCTGAACACTTCGAGCTCTGTTAAATTCTGGCACGGGTGGGAGTGCCCGTGGTGGCAGGCCCAGCACTGCCTTGACTTCTTTACTGAACTGCGGGGGACAGCCCCGTAGCTCCAGTTCCACGGAGTGGCGATTGCGTGCCTGCCTCTTGGTTTCTGTGAATTATGCGACTGCAGCTTTGGATTCCTCTAGAGGCCGAGACAGACTCTGATGAAAACTAACAGGTTATATTGACTTTGTGTTCCTTAGTTCGTCCTAAACTCAAGCCAAGTTCTCCTGCATTACTAGGTTGGAGACACATGTGGTAAAGATAGGACCTCCAGGGGCAAAGACAAGCCGATTGCCGTATGTAAGACTTTGGTCACCTCAGCCTCAAGCTTTGTCTCCTCTCTCATCTCACTGAGTCTCCAGGAACATGGCTGAGCCTCGTGTTCCCTGAGCGTTTGTTTCCTCTCTGATTCACTCAGGAGAGGCTGCTCTTGATGAAATGAGCCTTCACTGGGCTGTGACTGTTCACTGCCAGTGGGTTGTAAAGTGGTCGAGCTGCTTGCCCCTCCTCCCATGTGAAAGGAGGGCGTCCGGAAGCCCCTCTGGGGTGGTTGGAGGTGCAGGTGTGGAGGGTCTACTCATGTGGGTGCTTCCTCGCTGAGCCAGACTGACTAACCCCTCCCAGGGCCTCTTCTCTGACTCTGGTGTTCTGTGTGGTGGGCTGCGGGGCGGCTGTGCAGCGCTGGTGAGCTAACCCAACTGCTTTAGAGGGCTTGGAATCGACTTGGATGCTTGGGAGGCCCTGGTGATTCTCTGACAGCTTGTGCATGCGCCAGCGTTGAAGTAAACAATTGTTTATAAAAAGCTGTTGTGTGGGATGTTTCTTTCCTTTTCAGGTCCGAGACACCAGCGGGATGGTCTAAGGTGCTAGCTAGCTTGGGAACTGCATACATTTCATAAGATAGCATAGTTGCCTTCTCTAGGGCTGTGTCTTGATAAGCCTACCATTTTAGAAATCTTGGGCATAATTTTGTACAGGTAAATATCTGAATTTTACTTTGTGTGATAACAGGTCAGATATTTTATGTTCAGCCAGCGGCTTCTCCTGATGTCGAGCTCTTGCACTGCTTGTCCTTGCGTTCTTTGGGCACAGACCCCCTGGGGACAGCTTTCCCAGGGGCCCTTGGCTGTGCCAGGGAAGCCGGAACAGTGCTGGCTGCAGTGCTTGGTGCTTGTCTGTTGGGGGATGGCGCACTGGGTTCCCTCCCTGACTGGAAGACTGGGGAGCAAATTCTCCAACTCCATTTTGTGCCAGGGACAGTGACAGTCTGGCTGATTGGTGCTAGAGATGTAAGGAAGGCTTGCACTCAATGTGCGTGTGGAGAGGGCTTAATGAAAAGTGTCTTGTTAGATGATGTGTTTAAATCGACTGCATTCATGAGCCTGAGAGAGGCCGTGGTTTTCAGAAGAATTTGTGTTGATAACAGATAATTAGGTTCCAGTTGAGCACGATCAGAGAGTGGCCTCCTGGGAATGTGATTTAATCCCTCCCTAGCATCACACTGCTTCCAGCAGTTTCTTCCACATTCCCTTTCTCTGAAGGCAGGCTTGGTAATGGTCTGTGAGTCGTCTGGCCAGCTAGAGGGGTGAGTGGGGAGCAGTGGGGACCCAGTTGCAGGTGGCAGTAGGCTCTCGGTGGCTCTGACAGCTCACTGCTAGCAGCTGAGGCAGGGCACTCTGACAGCTGAAGGTTGCCCTCTACATGCTATCTGTGTTTCCTTTCTGTAGGACGTGTTCTTAATTTGCTTTTCCCTTGTGAGTCCTGCATCATTTGAAAATGTCCGTGCAAAGGTAAGTGGGACTTAGGGGAAGATTGGTGCATAATGTCAATGCCAGAAAAGAATGTCACCTGATGCCGGGAACTTTTGGTTGTTTAGCTTGGCTTCCTCTATGGAGGAATGGGCCATTTGTAGATCCATGGCTTTAGGGTGTGGGTTTCTAGAGCTTCATTTCTTTGGGGCGATCCTCACCGCAGGAGCAAGTACTTCAATGGTCCGGCGACCATTTCTTTCTGCTCCAGCATCTCGAGCCAACCTTAGTGAGGAGGGTGAAGGACCCTGCTGGTGTGTGGTGGGGATAGTGGTCCCTGAGTTGATGGTGAGTTTCTAGGGTGATCCTATAAACTAGATGTTTTCCTAAAGGCAAACGTGGGGACACTTCCCAGTCCTTTCTTGTCTCCTTCCTTGGTCCTTGACAGGTGGAGTCTGTAGTGTTGTCCTCTGCCTTGGGGCCTGGCCAGCCAGGGTACATGTGGTCAAGGCTTGAGTAGAAGGCAGGGAAGCTCTGTGGGGCCACTGTCATTCTCTGCATGTAAGCTTTGTGAAGGGAGTCAGGACAGAAGTGTCATGACCTTGTTCTTTCTTCACATGTAGTGGTATCCTGAAGTGCGACACCACTGTCCCAATACTCCCATCATCCTAGTGGGGACGAAGCTTGATCTTAGGGATGATAAGGACACGATTGAGAAGCTGAAGGAGAAGAAGCTGACTCCCATCACCTACCCGCAGGGGCTAGCCATGGCGAAAGAGATCGGTATGAAACTCATTTCGTGTCTGCCTTGCAGTCCTGATGCCAGGCAGCTGCAGTCTGCCTGAGAGAGGGAGTCTCTCCTCCTTGGGGTCTCTGCTTTGGGCAGCCAGTTAAGCCAGGCCTTTGCCAGCCTTGGTGTTGGCGTAGGAGTTGGCTGCTGAGCTGCGCATGCTGCCTCTGCGGGGTGTCCGGTGGGGCCTCCATTGCTGTGTGCAGCGTCTGTCATGCCTATGGCTGTCTTTTCTAGGTGCTGTCAAATACCTGGAGTGCTCAGCACTCACACAGCGAGGACTCAAGACAGTGTTTGATGAAGCTATCCGAGCCGTTCTCTGTCCCCCTCCTGTTAAGAAGAGGAAGAGAAAATGCCTGCTGTTGTAAATGTCTGAGCCCCTCCCTCGGTCTTGGTCCCTGGAGCCTTTGTACGCTTTGCTCAGAAAATGGCGGAGTCTTCGCGTCTGATGCCAAGTTTTTGTTACAGATTAATTTTTCCATAAAACCATTTTGAACCAATGAACCAGTCAGTAATTTTAAGGTTCTGTTTTAAATGTAAGAATTCCAACTTACAGTCTATTAAAATTCAGCCCTAAAATGACAAAGCCTTCTTAAAGCCTTATTTTTCAAAATCCCCTCTTCTTGCTCAGATTAAGAATTGCCAAAATACCTTGTGAACTAAGTTGCGTTGTGCTGAGAACACGTAAGCACTAAGCTGTTGAGAGACTTTGTCCTTAAGAAGACTGCAGCTTCTGGGCTCAGGGGTGCAGACCTGCCCGTAGCTCCCAGACCGTGTGACACAGCACAGCCTCCTTAATGATACGCTGCCATGTAACGCACCTGTAACTTATCAGCCCATGCTCATTACGTAACTTTGTACTGTACGTCACGATGGGTGTAACAGCTCTGCTCTTTGATTTCATAGTGAGTTCTCTAAAATACCAGCTGACCGGCTTCTGCAGGCTTTGAACAGAACTCTGGCTCCTGTGTTGCCTCTAACGAAGTATTCTGTTCCTAGTCGTGGGTGTGCTGGGTGGAGTGTGTGAAACACGACGTCATCAAAGGAGACAGACAGTATTTTGACTAATATGAAGTAGAGATTAATTTACACTACATTGTACATGGAGTAATTCAACTGAATAAAAGTGTCACGGGTAAAGCTTTTTAACGGTTAATTTCTGTCAAACAGTAGATGACAAATGGCCGATCTTATCAGTGTCTCTCTTGAGCCCCCCTTCCCCCTGCTGTCCCTCCCCAGATGGGGCGTTGAGTCCATATTTAAACTGGCCATCCTCACAGTTGCTAACTTAGCAAGTGCTTTTCTTTAGGACCCTCTTCTTAACGAGCAATATGTCTGACCTGTACTATAAGATCTTTCTGATAATGCATTCGGAGATTTTTTTGGTAGATAGTAGAAGTGCGTTCCTGTTTTCACCTTCCTTTACTCAGCTGACTAGTGCTTCCCTTCGTTTTCTAGTAACTGGGTGTAGAAATCACGTGCTGCGGCTTTACAGTTTTTAAACTATTTTAGATATTCTGAAACATCACTGTCTTGCCAGAGTACCAACACTGTCATGTGACTGATGCCGCCCCTCTAGACCTCACCCACGCGGACACATGCTTCCCGTCCCTTTGGGTCTGTGAGGTTCTGTCAAGCGCTAGTGCTAACGCCGTTCTGTACAACCTAACTCACTGGCAAGAACACAGTGTTAGGCCTTTCGACCACTAGAACAAACTTTTTTCAATTGACAGTTGCAGAATTGTGGAGTGTTTTTACATTGATCTTTTGCTAATGCAGTTAGCAGTATGTTTTGCATGTATGACTTAATAAATCCTTGAATCATAAAACTGGTCATGCTTGTGTCTTTGGAACTTGACAAGTTCTTGGTGTGTTTGCCTCACTTTAAAACCCTGGCTCGTCGGGGATGTGCTATTCACACTGAAAGGACAGAGGGAGTGCCACCTTCAGGGACTAGGGTAGGTGAGCCCACAGCCACACTTCAGCGGGGCTGATGTTTGATGACTCTTGTTGAGCTGTTGGAGGTGCTTGTGTGAGGGTACCCACAGTGGGGTATGACCCTGAGCGTGTGCCCGAGACGAGTGCTGAGGATTGGGAAGCTGGGCTGCAAGGCTTGGCAGGACGGACCACATCTCAATCCGTTGTTACCAGGCCACGCCAGGTATGGTTAGCTTTCATTGGCGACTCTTGTACTTTGGATCTTTAAATCAAAATATTATGTGTCTCTGTGTGTTTGTGCACGCACACACATTTCTTATAGGATACAAGACCAGGCCACAAACTCCCAAGTGCTATGACTAAAATTTGCGCCATTTCCCAGTCTAAATCCTGACATGCAACTTCAGCACAGTGTTGAGCCATGGCGCTCGATCCACTGAGGGATCCGGGGGAGCCTCTTTGAACAATTTGAACCCAGGTCCTTACACTTGTATGACACTGTCTAGCCAAGCCATCAAGCCATGTTAAAAAATTAATAGCGTGTTTTGAGATTTCATCAGTTTGCATTTTGCTAGGTCTCAGGACCCTCTGACCATCAAGCCTTTATATCCTACATGACTCCATGGTGTACATAACCTGACGAATTGTGCCTCTGAGGGCTTTCACCTTAAATCCAGGATCCTGGGATTTCCCTTCAGATTTCTGAGGCAGTTATTTTTGAGGTTATTCTGGCTGGCCTAGAACTCACTATGCATTTAGCAGGCTGGCCGTGAGCTCACAGAATGGTCTGCCCCTGCTTTGAATGCTGGGATTAGAGTGTATCACCATACCTAGCAGTTGTACTAACTATATCCTAGGTTTCCCTTTAGTCTGACTATCCCCCTTCCGAGTTTTGTTTGGAGACCTCTCGAGTAGCAAAGGATGGCTTGGATCCTTTAAAGTAGTTGAATATGATCTCCAGTATCTGGTCCTCCTGCCCCCATCTTGAGTCCCACCACACTTGGCTTTTTTGTTTTCTGTATTTTGTTTTTTTTGGAAATTGTGTCCTGTGCTTGGTGGAGGGTCCTTAGTAACCAGAGTGTTACCAGACAACTTGGTTTAGGGTAGAAAGGCAGAAGCTCAGCACCAGCTGGGTACAGTAGTACACGCTTGTAATCCCAGCATGGAAATGGCACACTGGAACTCGGCAAGCACCTGGCTCCCAGGAATACACACCTTCCTTGAGGCACTTGATAGTATACCAACTTCTTTATTTATTGTTTAATCCCTCGAGCCTCCCACCCGGCTCAGGGGTAGAATAGTGTGAGAATTAAGCATACCTAAGAGTTAGTGATCAGCTCATGTATTCATGAGGCAGGAGCTGCAGTGCCGGCCTTGGAGGAAGCTCGGCTGTCCTAGTGCCCCCGGAAGAATGCGGGTAAGCATAAAGTGCATGTCCATTGTCTTAAGTTCAGACGCTGTAAACAGAAGGGGATCCTAGCAGGAGTGGGGGCGCTGCAGATCCACTGAGAAGTTGTCAGGTGTAGACTTCTTAGGTGGCCACGGGAGGCTTGCTCCATGAGCTGGCCTATAAGTACCAACACCTATGCGTGTCCCCAACTCTGGATCCTGTTAATACTGTGGTTAAAAATAGTTCCATAGGCCATTCAGCGGTGGCACACGTCGTTAATCCCAGCACTCAGATGCAGAGGCAGGCCAATCTAAATTCGAGGCCAGCCTGGTCTACAGGGTGAGTTCCAGGACAGCCAGAGCTACACAGAGAAACCCTGTCTTGAAAAAAAACAAACCAAAACAAAAAGGTTGTGTAAATTGTACGGTCATATTGATCGTTCTGCTGAGACCCCTCAGGTTACTACTGATCGACAGATCCCACCATACCAGCCTCACAGAAGCCACTCACAGTCAGTCAGTCTTCAGAAAAACAAAAAAACAAAAGCACAAGAAAAGAACCTCCGAAAAATGCAAGTCCATTGTGCTGTCAGTGTCCCGTAGGGCTGACTAAGGGACGTTAGAGCCGCCTTGGCCGGGGCATGAGACACAGGCTATTCTGTCGGCGACCACTCTGTCCAGAGCCCGACTCATGACGTCGGGCATGTGGTCAATCAGCATCTTTGGGCCTATCAGGATCTTGCTGAATTCTGTTTCATGGGCCCACCTCGCTCTGTACAGGGCAGCAGAGCAGCAGCCAAACCTTGAACAAAAGAACATCGTCAGTGAGGCTGCACTCGGGAGACACTTGCGTCACTCCCGTGTCTCCGTACTCACCTCCCTGAACCACCGTCCTCTTCCAGGTGGATGATCCTGCCGGGTGGATACAGAGTGGGGTACTTGGTGGGAGAATCCAGTGGGGAGTCGCCGGAGCAGTAGCCTGGGGAGCACCGTGTTAGCAGAGTCTGCTCCCCTAGAAGAGGCTGAGTCAGGGCCCCCTGGTTGCCCTCATCCAGTTCGGTTGGAAAGTTATCAGGGCTTCCTCCAAACACGCTGTACCAACAGCCGTGCAGCAAGATCTTGTACTGAAAGGTGAGACCCAAGGACTAGGTTGGTCCTGCGCTAGGTGGCAGCCTGTTCCACCACAGTCACAGAGCCATTGTACTTGCAGCAATAGCCAAAACCCAAATCATACGTGTATTTTAAAATATACATATGTATGTATGTATATACATATACATATATGCATACATATACATATTCATTTGTGTATATATACATATACATATATACATATACATATACATATATGCATGCATGCTTGAGATTGACCCCAGAGCTAAGATGTATACATACTAAGACTATATATACTCTTTATTATTATTATTGTTATTATTATTATTATTTTTAGGGTTGGGGTTAGAGTTGACTATATATACTTTTATCACTGAGCCAGCTCAACCCCAGGAGACAAGTCCTACTTTCTTTAAAAAAAAAAAAAAAAAATTAGCAAGAAAGCCTTGGTCCGTCCTCGGCAGTATGCTGGTGCACATCTCTAATTCAGCACTCGGGAGGTAGAGGCAGAAGTTCATGGTCAGCAGCTACACAGTTCAAGGCCAGCCCAGGATACCTGAGACCCTATCTCAAACACAAAAAGCCAGTGGTGGCCTTTAATCCCAGCTCTCAGGAGGCAGGGGCAGGCTGGCCTCTAGGTTCCAGGCAGCCTCTACAGAG
This sequence comes from Rattus rattus, assembly GCF_011064425.1. Taxonomy (NCBI): domain Eukaryota; kingdom Metazoa; phylum Chordata; class Mammalia; order Rodentia; family Muridae; genus Rattus; species Rattus rattus. Next base: position 9,647,815 of record NC_046169.1, read on the forward strand.
TGAGGTCCAGGACAGCCAGGGCTACACAGAGAAACCCTGTCTCAGAAACAGAAAACAGAACAACCCTAACCCTTAGGTGTCCGGTAAGAAGCGCATATTAAATGCTTTGATTAGCAACAGCATTGTTAAAAGGGTAAGAAAATAAAAGCACCCCCAGCTTGTGATACAGGGAAACCCTTTGGCAGTGTTCTGAATATTGTCGAGATTCCCATTGGTACCGTCCTAGTCTTTAGTCACATGTACGTCATGTGTTTCTGTGGTTGGCATGTTTATGTGGTGGGAGTGGAGGGTTAGAGGACCTGGCTGTCTCCTCCATCCTCTGGGTTCCAAGGACTGTCCTCAGACTACATGGCTTACTGACTAGGCTGTCTCACCAGCCCTCCCTCCCTTTTTGAAATTACCCCAAGGGCAACAAAACTAGGGACTCATGCATGCTAGGCAACTGGTCTACCACTGAGCCCTAGCCCCACCCACACCCCCAGCTTCCTTTTCCTCCGCCCGGGCCTCGCATTTTTGGCAGTCCCACCTCAGTCTCCCAGGTGCCGGGACTGCAGGCCAGCACTAACCACTGCCCCGCCTCATGGCTCTCAGCCTCTATTGGTTAAGGTACTTTCCCTCTTTTCCCGTGGGCATGGGTTTGAACCTAGAGCCTCTTGAATGCTGAGGAAGTGCTCTACCACTGAGTACACTCCCAAGCCTCTGCCATTAAAAATGTCATTACTTTTTTTTTTTTTGGTTGATTGTATGTGTGTGGAGATGAAGACTGGAGGGAGGTCCTCCCCCACCGTGAGGACTGAATGCTGCTGGTCAGGCAGCTTGGCAGGCAAGCTGGCCCCCTAGAACCGCTCAGTCTGTATGTGTCAGCCTTTGTCTGAGCTTGGGGGCACCTAACAGCCCTGGGAAGGCGGTCGGCAGCGGCAGCTTGGGCAGCAGCATTTCCTAACTGTCACTGCATGTTAGACGGAATCCCAGACAAAGGTCTGTTCAAAGGGCAGGAGAAGACACAGCAGGAAATGTGCTAGGCCGAGGAGCTGTGTGGCCGTGGGGCCCCTCCCGCACGTCTCGCCCTGGCCGAGCGGCTGGTTGGTTACCTTTGGCTTATTGCAGTTGGCGATCACTCGCAGGATCCTCCTCTTGAGATCCTCCATGTTGGCCACGCTTAACCTGTTTGGTGGAGAACAGACTGAGCTCAGCCCTCGGTGTTTGCGAGAGCCCCAAGCCCACAGGCCAACCTCGCAGCACCAACCTGGGGATCACATCCATCCCTAGGATCAGCGACACCACGAAGTCCTTGGAGTACTCATAGAGGGATTTGCTAGAATCCGAACAGGAGACAAGTTAGTGTAGTTCTGCTGCTTCAGAGGGACAGTAAAACAGCTGCCAGGGCCAGGCAAAGCCACGGGAGACCTCCGCAAAGAGACCGGACAGCTAAACCCTCAGATGACCCCTGTGACCCAGCAGGCCCCCATGGCACCATTTACCACGGTGCCCTGGCAGAGGCAAGAGGCTAGCCAGTATGGTGGGCACCTGAGAGGCCAGGCTAGTCCAGGAGCCACTCAGGAGCGGGAGGCAAGAAGACCGGCCCACCAGGGCTACACTGAATTCAAGGCCAGCCTGTGTTCCCGTCTCGTACTTAAGCAGTAGAGGGAGGACTGAGAATTGGGACCAGCCTGGGCTACATAGTTAAGAAATTATCCAGAAATCATTAAAACGTAAATATGTAAATAAAACATAAAGGTGACTATCACCTAAGAAACGCATACTTCTGGTGTAAAGAACAAGAACTTGGAAACTGTGTCGATACTGAATTAGAAAACAAAGTTAAGGGGTTGGGGATTTAGCTCAGTGGTAGAGCGCTTGCCTAGGAAGCACAAGGCCCTCGATTCGGTCCCCAGCTCCGAAAACAACAACAACAACAACAACAAAACCAAAGTTAAGTGACACCAAAAGCCAGCCCTAAGGGTCAAGCTTGTAATGCAGGCTCCAAACTGAACAGGCTCCTTTTCTGGGCACAGCTGTAGGACCAGCACTCACGAAGCTGAGGTGGCCTAGCCTGAGCTACATAATGAGATCCAGGCCAGGTTGGGCTACACTGTTTAAGACCTGGTCTCAAACCAAAACCAAACAATCCCCACACTATTTCTGCATCTCTAATTTTCTTGCGTGAATTGTAGCTCAACACAGGCAGAAACTTGTGTTTCTGAGTTTCTGACCTTTGTAGGTCACTCAGCTAAGCAGTGCAGAAGGAACAGAACCCACTTCCTATTTCGCAGTCCCTGACGCAATCTATCCGGCACGTGACTCTTACAGCTAACACTATGGAGAGAGACGGTAAAGTCTGGCTCTGAGTGCGGCCGGCAGAAAGCATACAGGCCTAAAACCATCCACTCTGAATCAGGCCTGATCCTCAGTGATCACATCCATTTTCTTTCTTTTTAAGGCTTTACGTGTGTATTTATGTGTGAACATGTGTGGGTGTGAACATGCTTGTGGTTGGCCAGAGGCCAGAGGGGAGTGTCAGACCCCCGAGAGCTGGCGTTCAGGTGGTTGAGAGCATCTGAACTCTGGTGCTCACAGAGCAGCAGGAGCTCCCGACCCTGAGCCATCTCTCCTCCCTCTCCTGCTTCCCATATAAGACAAACCATGTAGGTGGACTCAGCGTGGGGAGCAGATGCTGTCTGCGGTGAATGTGTATTGTGGCCAGGAGCACAGCCACATTAAGGGTCCTAACACTCAGACCCAAAGGGATGGGAGTGTTGCCAGTGTGCAGAAAAGCATCAGCCACAGCTTCCTCTTCCTGGATGACTGGCCGCCCTCCCCCCAAGACCCTCACTGAGACAAGTTACCCTCCCGCTCTGAGCAGTCTGTAATAAACCTGCCTTCTCACTCGGCTTAGATGATAAAAGTGCTGAGTTTCAGGGCTGCTGGTGCATCCCAGTCAGGGCACCTGGCCACTCGATCCCAGCTTTGCTGGACACCCGTCCATTGTTCCTTACTCCCCATTGCCCCTGCCAGGTGAAAGTTCTGCTGTCATGGCAAGAAACACATTCCCCAACACAAAGGAAAAATAGCCGGATCCAGGATGTGACAAGCTCTTCTCAACAAATTACTTGGTTTCTTGTAGAAATAAGAGAAAAGCTGGATGGAATGGAATGCACCTGCAGTCCCAGTGCTCCTACTGTGAGAGGTGTACCTGTAATCCCAGTGCTCCTACTGTGAAATGGCCACCTGTAATCCCAGTGCTCCTACTGTGAGAGGTGCACCTGTAATCCCAGTGCTCCTACTGTGAGAGGTGCACTGCAATCCAGTGCTCCTACTGTGAGAGGTGCACCTGCAGTCCCAGTGCTCCTACTGTGAGAGGTGCACCTTCAATCCCAGTGCTCCTACTGTGAGAGGTGCACCTGCAGTTCCAGTGCTCCTACTGTGAGAGGTGCACCTGCAATCCCAGTGCTCCTACTGTGAGATGGCCACCTGCAGTCCCAGTGCTCCTACTGTGAGAGGTGCACCTGCAGTCCCAGTGCTCCTACTGTGAGAGGTGCACCTGCAGTCCCAGTGCTCCTACTGTGAGAGGTGCACCTGCAGTCCCAGTGCTCCTACTGTGAGAGGTGCACCTGCAGTCCCAGTGCTCCTACTGTGAGAGGTGCACCTGCAATCCCAGTGCTCCTACTGTGAGAGGTGCACCTGCAGTTCCAGGGCTCCTACTGTGAGAGGTGCACCTGCAATCCCAGTGCTCCTACTGTGAGAGGTGCACCTGCAGTCCCAGTGCTCCTACTGTGAGAGGTGCACCTGTAGTCCCAGTGCTCCTACTGTGAGAGGTGCACGTGCAGTTCCAGTGCTCCTACTGTGAGAGGTGCACCTGCAATCCCAGTGCTCCTACTGTGAGAGGTGCACCTGCAGTTCCAGGGCTCCTACTGTGAGATGGGAGGCAGAGACCTGACAAACAGGACAAACAGGAAAAAGCTTGGTGGCTGACTAGCCTGGACTAGCCAGCAGCAGAAACAGGAGCCCTTGCCTCAAAACAAGCTGGAAGGAGAGAACTGACTCCTGAGGGCCATCTTCTGACTTCCAATGCAGGCCCATGTCACACCTGCACGCATCCAGTAGTGGACTTGTGAGGAAAAGGCCAGGTCCACAGTTAGAGGGCAAACGTGCCATACCCAAGGTAAGAACGGCACTCGGACCCTCATGCAGACAAACCGGGGAATGACAGGAGTCAACTGGGAAAATGTCATCAGTTATTAGATATCCAGAAATCTAAGAATTAAAAATCTGTCTTGGAGCCAGGTATGGTGGTGCACACTTTTAATCCCAGCACCAGGGAGGCAGAGGCAGGTGGATCTCTGAGCTTGAGGCCAGCCTGGTCTACAGAGCGAGTTCTGGATGACCAGAGGCTGTTACACAGTGAAACTCTTGTTTTGAAACAAAGCAAAACAACTACAAAATCTCTGTCTTGGGGCTGGAGAGATTACTCGGCAATTAAGAGCACTGACTGCTCTTCCAGAGAACCTGGGTTCAATTCCCAGCACCCACATGACAGCTCCTAACCTTCTATATCTCCAGTTCTAGGGGATCCAACACCCGCACACAGAATACAGGCAAAACACCAATGGTCATAAAACAAAATAAGCTATATTTAAAAGCTCTCTATCCTTAGCTATATTATTTACAGATGTAATAGTGTCTTAGACTCGCTTCAAAGCTAGCTCTTTTTTTTTTTCCCCTTTTTTTTTTCGGAGCTGGGGACCGAACCCAGGGCCTTGCGCTTGCTAGCAAGCACTCTACCACTGAGCTAAATCCCCAACCCCCAAATCTATCTCTTGAGCATGCATTCTTATGTGTGTGCAGACAGTGTGATGGAGACAAGGGAGGCATGTAAACAGCTGTGTGTGTGTGTGTGTGTGTGTGTGTGTGTGTGTCTGTGTGTGTGTGTGTGTGTGTGTGTGTGTGTGTATTTACAAACCGTGTGATACCTTTTGGGTGTGGTACTCCCTATAATGCCCAGACTTGAGCAAAAGGAAAGGTCTTTTGCCAGGTATGATGGTGCACATCCTTAATCCCAGCACTCAGGATGCAGAGGGAGGGTGAAAAGGAAGAGGAAGAAAAATCGAACCAAAACAAGGGCTCTTTGTTGCAGCATAGTTGATCACACTGCGAACCCGGAGACTGTGTTATTTACTGAAAAACCTTATTTCTAGTTGTGCTGTGCCTCAGCCCTTAGCACACAAAGTGACAAATCAGAGAAAGATCTGACGGTATAGGATAGGCCCAACACTCAAGAGAAGAGAGAGGAAAGGGAAGTTACTTAAGAGAGCGGTGCAGACTGAAAAAGAAAGAGGAGGCAGTTTTACCTGGAGAGTTTCACAGAGAACAAGCTGGACACAGGTGAATGAGAAGGAGCTAGAAGATTAGAACGGACTGCCAGAGTTAGTCTGAGGTCAAGCAGAGCAATTCAGCGAGAGGCTGAGAGAGACGCCAGATTGAATCAGTCAGCTGGGAGAGGAGTTTGAGCTAGAACCAGCCAGCCAGAGCTCAGAAAGAACGAGAAATGGTGAGCTTACTCAGCAGCAAGTCTCAGAGGATGAAAACATTTCAGGCCTAGGTAAGCTTCCAGGACGAAGCCCAGGTTAGCACACAGAGGCTGTACACCTCCCAGACGACAATTACTACAGGAGAACAAAAGATACTTTTACAGATCTTTGATTTGTTTTCTGTGTTTTTCAAACGTTCTGGTGGATATGTAGTGTTTTGTTTTGACCTTTTATTTTGTAATCTTTAATTTGTTTGAGTCTTTTTTGGTTATTTTTAGGATTATTTATTCTATGTATGAGTGCTCTGTCTGCACATGTATCTGCAGGCCACAAGAGGACATTGGACCCCATTACAGATGGTTGTGAGCCACCATGTGGTTACTGGGAATTGAACTCTGGACCTCTGGAAGAGCAGTCAGTGCTCTTAACCAATGAGCCATCTCTCCAGCCCGTTTCACCACATTTTAATTATTTTTAGATTTACTTATTTTTAGTCTTTTTTGTCATTGTGGCACAAATTCTTTTATCATCAATGCTAAGGTTTACATAGCATAGCCCAGTCAACATGACCAATCAGCTAGAAAAAGAGAGTTTTGAACTCATAAAGAGAAGTAAATGTCTTTGTTCAGGCCCGTAACTGTGAACCGCCTTGGTGCAGCCTATGTATGTGATGGACTGGGTGACTGCAATGTGTCCTTGGCGGTCCATCAAGGGTGACAAGGTCAGAGCTGTGGTTGGGGGAGGAGGCCAGGAGCAGGGGAGGCTCACGAAAGAGCTCAGCAGCTGGAAGCGCTGGCGGCTAAGCCTGATGATCTGAGTTCAATCCCTGGGACCCAGAGAGCATGAGAGGACAGCCGACTCCTCCAGTCATCCCCAGCACATGACGCAGGAGGGCGCGCACACACACACACACACACACACACACACACACACACACACACACGCACTCACACATACACACACATACACACACACACACACGCACACACACACATACGCACGCACACACACTCATCCTTGCTCACAAAGGAATGCCACTTAAACTAAAAAGTAGGAAAGGCTGAGGCTAGAGAGACGCTCCATGGTTAAGCGTGCTGACTGCTCTTGCAGAGAAGCGCGGATCACTTTGGGTGACTCGTAACCACCTGCAGAGCTGGGAGGACCTCGTGCCCTCTTCTGGCTTCAGGGACCCTCGTCTGTCTGAAGGAGACGTTCAGAGTATAACCCTTTTCTTTTTTTTTTTTTTTTTTTAGTTTTTTTCTTTAAGTGATATTGAGAATTGAACCCAGGGCCTCACTCATGATAGACAGGTGCTTTAACCATTAAGCTATATCCCCCATCTTAAAATAAAATGTCTTTAAAAAAAAAAAAAAAGCCAAAAAGCAACCTTAGGGGCTGAAGAGATGGCCTGACAGCTAAGAGTACGCGCTGCTCTGTCAGAGGACCTGAGCTCGGGTCCCAGCACCCAGGTGGGGCAGCTCACAACTGCCTGCAACTCAAGCTCCAGGCGGTCCCAATGCCTCTGTCCTTTATAGGGACCTGCTCCAGCATGCACACAAAGAGACAGAGACAGACAGACAGACACAGACACAGACACAGACACACACACACACACAGACACACACACACACACACACACACCCCAATCTCTTAAAACCCCAAGCTTGGAACCCTACCATTTATCCAGGATGATAAACCCCGCTCTCTCGGAGGCTGAGGCACGAGGATCGGCTCAGTTTCTCCCTCAGCTCCTCACCAGGCTCCAGGCCAGCCTGGCTATTTAGGAAATGAAATGCATTGGGTCCACACGGCTGAGGACTATGATCCTCCGGCCTCCTGAGTACTCACACCACAGGCACACCCCGTTGTGTGCAATTTAGTCTTTCTTTTCCTTTTTGATGTCTACCCCACCTTAACCCTATAATCCTCCTGCCTCAGCTTCTCTAGTGCTGGGATGACAGGCGTGTGCTAGCCAGGCTTCATGCACACTAGGTGAGCACTCGACCGACTGGGTCACAACTCAGCACTCACTACACAGTGCTTTAAAACGATGTCTGAGGGGTTGGGGATTTAGCTCAGGTAGAGCGCTTGCCTAGCAAGCGCAAGGCCCTGGGTTCTGTCCCCAGCTCTGGAAAAAAAAAAAAAAAAAAAAAAAAAACCCAAAAAAAACCGAATGTCTGAGAAGGAGATATAATTACGGTATGTAAATGAGAGACAAGCCGCTGTTGGCTGGGCTTGCAGGAGACTTACCTCAGCAGCCCCCTGGGCGGGGAGAAGGCATAAGCACGGACTTGTGGGTAGGCCCCGCGGAGCATGATGGCTAACAGGGCCGCAGCTCCAGCTCCCAGGCTGTGCCCCACCACAACGAGCCGGTACTCCTAGGGGACAGAGGGCAGAGGGAGTTGAGGCCCGGAAGATGGGTGATAGAACGTGACAGGAACAGAAAATAGAAAATGAACAATCGGGGCTGGAGGGATGGCTCAGTGGTTAGGAGCACTGACTGCTCTCCCAGAGGTCCTGAGTTCAAATCCCAGCAACCACATGGTGGCTCGCAACTATCTGTAACAAGATCCGATGCCCTCTTCTGGTGTGTCTGAAGACAGTGACAGTGTACTCATATATAATAAATAAATAAATCTTTAAAAAAAAGAAAACAATCTCACCGGAGCAACACTGAAGGCTTGGCTAAGAATCCCATCGTTGACCAGTCTTCGATAAATGTATCTGGCCGCTTGAGCAATTCCCTGGAGATACAGATAGGGTGGGGTCAGCATGGTTCAGAAGACGGGTCTCTGGCCTTGCTGTTCATCCTGGCCTGTGGCCCAGAGGCTGGCTGCCATGAAGGGTGTGCTGTGGTATATCTGAGTGGGTAACGGTACCAGGACACCGTCTCTGCAGCAGCCATGTCCTTGTAGCTCTGTGTAGCAGCCACAGCTGCACCAAAACTGTCTAAGGACCGAGGACTAGGCCCTTGTGTATCTGGGCAAGCAACCTGCCAGACCTTTTAGAAATTATTTTTATGGGCTGGAGAAAAGGCTCGATGATTAAAAGTGTTCCTATCAGAGGACCAGGGTTCAGTTCCTAGCACCCATATTAGGCAACTTACAGTCACGCGTAAGTCCAGCTTCAAGGGGTCTGTTGCTACACTTCTGGACTCCATGGGCATGTGTACACACACACACACACACACACACACACACACACACACACACACACACACACACACACACACGCACACACGCATGCACGCACGCACGCATGTGAGAGAGAGAGAAAGAGGGAGAGAGAGAGAAAGACACACACACACATATACACAAACACACACACACATATATATGTCTTCTAAAACATTATTTTTTGAGATGGTCTCTAAATTGCCTAGTCTGGCTCTTAAAATTTGACATGTAACCCAGCCAGGCCTTACACTCCTTGTGTGCATAGACGTGTGGGCTCGGTTGTCTGTCTGTGCATGTGAGGCAGAGATCAACTCTGGGTAGCTTCCTCTCTTGAACGCCACCTTATCCTCTTGAGACAGGGTTTTCCACGGCCCCTGGAACCTGCTTCAGTGAGCCCTGGGACCTGCCTATTTCCATTCTCCCTCCCCACCCGACCTGGGGTTATAGCTTCTCAGACGGGAACTGGGAAGCCAAACTCAGGTCCTTCTGCTTGGGTGGCAAGCTCTTCCCACTGAGCCATCCTCCCAGCCCCAAGTCTTTGGATCCTCCTGCCTCAGTCTCCCAAGTGCGGTACCACCATGCCTAGATGATCTCTGTATAAAGATATTAAGCACACTGTTTAGGACAGTGGCTAAAGGCTCCTGCTGCTGCTGAGCTGACAACATGAATTCTATTCCTGGGACCCACATGATGCTGAGAACTGACTCCTTAAGTTACTCCCTGGCATGCATGTTGTGGCACCTATGCACCCTCGGCGCAACATGCACACGCTTAAAGGACACAGTTTTGAGTTGTGAGAGGTTAAGTCCACTCTCAAATGGGAAGATCACAAACCAGAGCAAGCAGAGGGAGTTGAGAAGGCTGTTTATTGGTGTTCTGATCTTTCAAACCACAGCCGAGAGACAAAGAGACTATTTTTAGAGTGGGGCACACTTACAGGTCATGTGGTAATGAAAGACCCCCAAACAGTGGTCTGGGGTTCTGGTTTTGTGGCTAGTTCTTGTGTTGGAAAGGCAGACGCTACAGTGTATCCTTTGCCACACGAGGTAACCAAAGAGAACTGTTTCCAGAGGGTTCTGTTACAGTTTGCAGCACTTCTAACGCTGTGGGTTATGACCTCTTTGGGAGAACACATATCAACTATCCTGCAATATCAGATAGCTATATGGACATATTCTTTTTGAGGCAGGGTTTCTCTGTGCAGCCCTGGCTGTCCTGGAATTCAAAAGCTCCGCCTGCCTCTGCCTCCCTCCCGAGTGCTGGGATCAGAGGTACGAGTCACTCCCCACTCTCCGTCTGCTTACCAGACGTTTAGGTTACCATTCACAGCAGTGGCAAAGCTATAGTCAGGAGGTAGCAGCAAGATCCCACCACAGTGCGAGGGACTGTAGTGGGGGGGGAGGGGGCACAGCATTAGAAGGTTGATAATCACCGTGTGAAATCTGGTTGCCCGTTTAGCAGCAAACTAAACTTTATTGGTAGGGGATGGAGAGGTGGCTCAGAGGTTAAGAACCAGGTCCATTCCCAACTCCTGTAACCTGTGGTCACAACTGCCTGTAACTCCAATTCCAGGGGATATAGCGCCCCCTTCTGGAGTTACTGCAAACGCATGGCACCTATACAGACAAGCAGGCACAGGTGCACACAGAGAAGTAAAAAGGTTTTTAAAGACACCATTTTTGAAAACCGCAGCAAGATTGGGTTATAAAAGGCAGAGTGAAAAAAAGAGAATCTATCTATCTATCTATCTATCTATCTATCCATCCATCCATCCATCCATCCATCCATCCATCCATCCATCCATCCATCTATGGGAGACCTGCTTTTGTAGTTCAGGCTAGCCTAGCCTCAAACTCACGCCTGTTTAGTGTTGGGGTGACAGGTGTGCAGCCCCACTCCCAGTTTATTCAATGCTGGGCACTGACTCTAGGGCTTCATGCACACTAAGCAAACGCTCTGCTGACTAAGTCACACCCTTAGCTCCGCTTCAGTGAGTTTTGGTGATCAGGAACGGTTGCTAACACAGTTGTTCAACGTACACTAATGGGCACAGCTCTGAAAAAGGCTTCTCCGTCTGTCCCGGTGTCTCTCCCCTCAACATGCATGTGCAGGCCGAGGACACCTGGAGCCTAGGGTGTTTGGTTCTTGCCTCTTACTTTCCTGTTTGCCCCTCTTTATGCTGGGCTAGCTGTCCCTAGAGCTCCTGGGCATTCTCCTGCCTCCATCTTCCCGGGGCTGGGGCTACAGGGGCCCACTTGTCTAAGCTAGGCTGAACAGTCAACACGCCCCCAGAACCAGCCTGCCTTCACCCACACAGTGCAGACATCGCAGACCCACACTGCCACGCGCAGCTGTTGAACGTGAGTGCTAGAAAGATTCAAATTCAGATCCTCACGCGTCCCTGGCTAGCACTTCACCTGCTGTGCCATTTCCCTGGTCCCATCCAATAAACTGATGGAAATGCCCAATCTAAGTTTAGTGAGAGACCCTATCTCAAAAAATAAGGTGGGAAGCAATTGAAAAACATGTCCAGCATCAACTTCTGACCTTCACATTTGACCCTGCACATACCAAGGAGCACACACGTGCACACAAAGACAAATACTAGAAGGAGCAACCTCAAAAGGAAAGGAAGTAATAGAGAAGCTATCAGATCTGGGGGTGGGGCTATTAGTGTTTAATAAGCCAACATCAGGGTTCATCAAAACTCAGGGTACAGATAGAAGAGATGGGCACACAACATTGTACAAACACATGATGGTCCTGAACTGAACCACCAAATGGTTAAAATGATAAATGTTATCTATTACCCATCTTCCCATCCATCCATCCATCTATCCCCATCCATCACGCATCCATTCATCCATCTATCTACCCATTCATCCATCCATCCATCTACCCATCCATCACCCATATCACCCATCTACCCATCATCCATCTACCCATCATCCATCTACCCATCCATCACCCATCTATCTTCCATCTACCCATCACCCATCTATCATCCATCTACCCATCCATCATCCATCTACCCATCATCCATCTACCCATCCATCATCCATCTACCCATCATCCATCTACCCATCCATCATCCATCTACCCATCCACCACCCATCCATCATCCATCTACCCATCCATCATCCATCTACCCACCCACCACCCATCCATCATCCATCTACCCATCATCCATCCATCCATCATCCATCTACCCATCAATCATCCATCTACCCATCCATCAACCCATCTACCCATCCATCACCCATTCATCATCCATGCCATCCATCTTGTGATTTTTGGCTTATTGAGAGAAAAGTCTCACTACATAGCTCACTATGGCCTGGACCTTGCTGTGCAGCAAAAAAACAGTCAGAAATTCATAATCCTCCTCAGACTCTCCAGGTTACTGTATCCATTTTACCAACATTTAAAACCATTTCTCACACACACACACACACACACACACACACACACACACACACACACACACACACACACTACTTGAGGTGGGTTTTCCCCAACCACCCCCACAGAACAGGAAGAGAGAAACAGAGAACTAGGCCCTGGCCACATGCACAGAGAACTTGTGGGAAGTGAGCTGTCCAGCCTGTGCCACCCGCCCACGAGGCTGGAGCCCTCATTCTGCTGCTGCATGCTGGACTGAGCATGTTTGACCGATGGTCCGTCCTCCCTGGCTCCTGCCACATTACTGAGCCTCTCTGAAATGGCCCTTCTCAAAACAAACATACCTTGTGGGCCACGCAGTCCTGTAGCTCGATATCCAGCTCTAGGTTCTCGCTCTCGGCAGACAGATCGGTCAGGACGTCCTGTGAATGTGGAGACAGCAAGGTCAGCCTGTGGAGCTACAGAGCAGGTGGTGAAGGCTGCACATGCCAGGGCTCATGGCCTGGCCTCTGGCTCCCAGGACACTCCAAAGAAGTTGTTCTTAATCCGTGGTTCAAGACCCCTCAGGGGAGGGGTCAAATGACCCTTCCACAGGGGTCACCTAAGACCATTGGATGTTTAAATTACCATTCATAACAGCAGCAAAATTACAGTAGCAACAAGAGTAGAATTATGGTTGGGGGAGGTCACAACATAGAGAACTGTATCAAAGGGTCGCAGCATTAGGAAGACTGCTCTAAAGAATGGCAGACAATGCAGTCAGACTGCCGAGAGAACTGTCACCTAGTCTCTACTGAGAACGCAGGAAGCTGGCTGGGCACCAGGCAGGAAAGGATGGTGGTGAGGAAGGGAAGGGTGTGGTGGGGTGGTGGTGGAAGGGAAGGGTGTGGTGGTAATCCTGAAGCACCTTTGTCTTGTAGCACTGCTATCTAAGGAGCTTCCCACCCCAGAGCAAACCCTCCTCCTGTCCTCAGAAGCCCACACTCAACACTCACTAAACAACAAGGTGCTCACAGGAGAGATGGGATGAGTGGGCGCCCGGGCCTGAGGGAGTGTGGAGTAAGCGCCTGGGGGCAAGCACCTCCTAGGGTCCGTGTTGCTTTAGTTTTTGCTTGTGACGGGGTCTCACCACTTAGCCCAGGCTAGCTTTGAATCCCTCCTGCTTCTGCCTCCCATCCTGGGATGACAGGCATGTGTCACCATGTCCTGCTTATCCCTACGAGATAAAAAGCCCCTTCAACCATGCACTGAGGACACCAGGCACACCACAGAGTGGCACCAGGAAGAAGTGGCCCGGCGGGTCACAGAGCATCACCAGGGAGATACGGATTCCCTCCCTCTAGAAAGCCAAGAGGACAGGAAGAGCCAGGTCTGTGCCCAGCATGAGGGGCAGACTGGAAAAGGTTGTGTGGGAACCTGCTTGTGATCCCAGCATTTGGGGACACTTGGGAGCTACACAGGAAGGGCCTGTCTGATTTGGATGAAGAGCACAGGTGGGGACTGAGAGGCCAGAAACCTTTCTCTCACTACAGGGGACCAACTGGTCAGGACAAGGGCTGGGAAAGAATTCTACAGCCAGGGAGTCTGGGGCTGTAAGGTCTAAGATGGTGGACTGAGCCAGGAGGGATGGAAAGTACTGAGGGCTGAGTGGGGGCCTTCCACGTGGCAGGGTAAGTGCTCTGTCTCGAGTCACCGCCTCTGACAGGGAGATGTTAGGCAGGTGCCCCACTGCTGCGTTATACGCCCACGCCACTTTCCTCAGACTGGTCTCATGTAGGTAGCCTTGCTGGCCTGGAACTCCCTGTGTAGGCCAGGCTGCCCTCTAACTGTGGTAGACCTGCCTGCCTCTGCCTCCCAAGGGCTGGAATTAAAGTTGTGGCATAGAAGATGTATGCCTGTGTAACACACGCGTGCCTGACACCCACAGAGGCCAGAAAAGGAAGCTGGATCTGCTGGAAACAGTTACAGATGGTTAGGGCTTCATTAGGTGCTGGGAATCGAACTCAGATCTAAAACAATGGCAGTGCTCACCCAAGGCTGAGCCGTCTCTCCTGCCTCATTTTATTTTGATACAGGGTCTAAATTGCTTAGGCTAGCCTTGGACTTAAGCTCTCAAAGTGTCTGTGGTTACAGCCCATCCTGCCTGCTCAGGAGTAGCACTGGTCCTTTCTGGGTGAGCAAAGAACCAGGAAGTGGGAGGAAGGGGTTGCAGAGAAGAAACGGGAAGCAGACAGATGCTGAAAGAGGGGAGGAGCGGAACAAAGAGGAGATGGGGAGCACTGGGTGGACAAGGGGCCTCAATGCACCCCAAGAAGAGCCAGCATATGGAGACCGGAGGAAAGGAGGGCCCACAGAGAACCCCCAAACAAACTTGATAGCATGTGACTTTTTTTTTTTTTCTTTTTTTCGGAGCTGGGGACTGAACCCAGGGCCTTGTGCTTGCTAGGCAAGCGCTCTACCACTGAGCTAAATCTCCAACCCCAGCATGTGACTTTTAAATCTGTGTGTGTATTGTGCACGTGCACACTCGTGTGCACAGAGCAGGTGCGCATGTGCTGTGGAAAAGGTATGTTGGTCAGATCAGAGAACCATGCAGATGTCAGCCTTTGTCTCCCAGAGTCTCTGGCTGGCCGTGTACACGCCAGTGACCTGGCCTGGGGATTCCCGACAGACTGCTGTTTCACCTCCCATTTTGCTGTAGACAGCTGAGATCACAGACATGCTATGGCCTCTGGATTGTATGTGGGTTCTGGGGATTGTTTACAGGTCCTCGACCTTCCCCTCAACATACTTTACCACTGAGTCATCTCCCCAGATGGCCCTGCCTCGCTTTTAAAATTCAGTCTATGTAGCCCAAGCAGGACTCAAACCTGCAATCCTCCTGCCTCAGTTTCCAGAGTGGTGGGATTATAGGAGTGTACCACCATACATGGCTCTGTGTCTTCTGATACAAGACTGGTATTGCTCTCCCACCTGGCTTTGGGCGCAGAAATTAGAGGGTGGGCTGCCTAGGCTTGGGCCTCATCTAGGCATATCTAAGGAGGAGGCAAACCAAGTAGGTCTCCCTTGGGCCTGTCTTCGAACGTGCGGGCATCTTTGCTGCCAACGACTGATGGTTGAGTGGGAACCATCTCCCCATGTTTCAAGTCAGTGTTTCACAACCCACACTTCCGCTTGCTTCCGGGTTTCATGCTTCCCTTGGTTACCTCACAGGCAGTGGTTTTCTCTGTTCCTAACGGAAGCTTTCCTTAGCTCTGGGCACCCCACTTGTGCCTCACTCCCTGCTCCCACCCGGCGCCCAGGTCTGAATCTGTCGAGCACACCAGCATTACCTGGAGAGACATGGTCCCTCTCACGGCAACCACAACAGACTCCTTCCTGTGATCCAGAACCACTATGAAGGGCAGCTCGTACACCTGGAAGACAGGAAACCAGCACGAGGCTGGACTCACAGGGGCACAGGGCAACCAACTACAGAGGAACCTGCTTTTCTCTGATGCCACTGACCGGCTTTGGCAAACATGTGGTGGGTAAACTGAGGCAGGCAGCCACTGGGGGTCAGAGGGTGGATCCAGATACCTACGGGGCTGCTGCCAAAGGAAGCCAGAGACTAGAGAAGTTACTCAGCAGACTTTTCTCTGAGGGAACAAAGCCTTAATTTACTGGGGCTGGCACTCCCTGTGGTCAGCAGGAAAACTATGAACTCTTTAACTCTTTGGGGCTAGCAAGAAAGAAGGAATGAAAAAAAAATCACACACACACACTCCCTCTCTCTCTCTCTCTCTCTCTCTCTCTCTCTCTCTCTCTCTCTCTCTCTCTGACTGGACAAAACAAAAGGCAG